>NC_090938.1:13055811-13273311 GCF_040938575.1 Ambystoma mexicanum | reverse complement strand
ATTCGAGGTCAATGACTGCTGCACCCTTGGCTGATGGCTCGTGCACAACCAGCTGCAGCCTGTGTTCTGACATTGATTTTGGAACATGTCTGCTCATTACTAACCGTATTCAATAACTACAGCATGTTAGCACTTCATCTCCCAAAACAAGTCCACTCATGGCTGCTCGTTCTAGTCCCCACACCATTTAAAGGCGCCCACTACAGGTGCATTCAGGTCTTTAATCCATTTAAACATGTCTTGACGTTTTGTGCAGTCATTCCAGCAGTGACAGTCCGAAATTAACCCAGACCAAATCTACCAAATCATAGTCGCTGCAGTCCTTTCTGCGCCTGTAGCAGCAGCCATCTTTGTAGAACATTGCTTCATGTGTGATGCCCAACTCCAGGCCTTGAGGGCCGGATCCATGTCGGGTTTTCAGGATACCCCTCATTAATATTCATGAGATAAATTTGCATACACTTTTAAAAACAAATTCTATTAAGGTGTTTGGTTTCATTATAAACCTTTCACCTGTTACACAATGCCACTTAAAACAATATTACAATTCATAAAACCATAACATTCCAAAATTCATCATCAATAAAACACAGTATTATTGTACACAAAAATGTTAGATCTTTCAAAAGTCTTTCCCATATACTGTGTCAGTTTTTCTGATAACCCAGGACTGAATAATATTAAATGATGTCATGTTTCCACACCTCCCTCCGTATCACACAGAACCTGCAATTAAGATGTATTCCCTTCCTCACTGTCCAGATCTCCTTGATTGGTACAAGTTCAGTCGAAACCTTAGGAATCTTGACCTGTAGAAACCACTAGGAAACAGTCTTAAGTATCTTGGCAAGGTGTTATAAACCTGACTTTCCACATTAAAATCTTTAACTTTGATCAATTGTATCCAGCCAATCCTTTCTCCACCGTTTAATTTTCAATGGTTCTGGGTTGGAGACACGTGTGCTTTCTGGCGCGTTTAGGTCGGATAGAATAGCAGAGCATGCCAGTCTCCACGTCCCTAGAAGCGGTTCGGTTTGTTTTTTTAAAACATCCTTCAACAATAAAAAACATGTAACTAACAATTGGTTTATACATTTTCGATATAGAGCAAGAGACTTCCATACCACCATCGGATACAGAGATGTAAGTCCCAGTTCATACCGTATCACCGGCTTAGGGGTTGTACTAGGAAGGCACAGTACTTACTGCCCCGTAAGTAAGTATGGCCCCCACTTTCATCCTATAAAGAAGTTAAGGTCGGCCTCAAAGAGAAATGCCCAAACCTTTTAAGTAGGGTAGCGGCCTGTATGCTAGACGTTTATCCTTAATTGAGCTATCCTTGGGCTGTGACTTACACTAATATTTACCAACATCCCCAGGTTAGTAAATGATTTCACTTTGGCAACCACCTTTCCTGCCCCGTGCTGGTTCATTTATTTGCTAATTCCGAATTTTTGACAGCGTGTTCTCTGCATCATTCTGTTTTATTCTCCATGTCTTTGCTTTCAGCCAATTAATATATTTTTGGCGCCACCTTTTCAAGAGTACTAGTTTATTTGTCCTTCCACTTAATTTTTTTCGCTTTAGATCCGCTCCAAGGGCCCATTTTTCATGTACCACAGAGATGTTGCAGGTGTGTTTACTAGCAGAATCCGTCCTCCTGTTTGCACCAACTGAAGATGTAAATTGAGTTAAAAAACACAGATAGTCAATGATAGGAGTTTGTTTTACTTCCCCCTTCTATTTTTTCTCCTAATAGTCCTTTATGTAACTTGGCTATGCATTGTGCATTCATTTTCAACCCATTGCGGCCTTGCAGCACTTCAAGGTTTACTGCACTTGTTCTTTCAACAATCTTTATTTGCTTATCCCAAGACATTTGGAGGATATTATGGTCACTTGCTTTGGTAGAGACAACTTTGAATCTTGTAACTAACGGTAGGAAATTCCCACTTACAAAGATGTAATCTATTACAGCCTTCTTGCCTCCACTTTCCCAAGTTACTCCACCTGGAATGTCCCCGTCTGCCAAGTCATTAGGCCTGTGCAGATTCCTGCATGTAGCTTCCTCACCCCACAATAATCTCCTTTTGTCAATGTAGTTTGGTTTTGCATCTTTCCCCAAATCCAGTATATTAAAATCTCCACAGATAATAATATTAGGGTCCCGAGTGCATTCACAACTTAAATTTATAGTCTCTGCCAGACCTTCAATTAACTCTTCATCTTCGATATCTCTTGGGTTCCAGTAGACATTGCATAATACATACCAAGTATATGAAGTTGGGTTTAAGCAACATTCGCGTAACACCAATGCTTCTATATATGAGTTTGGATGTGTAACCACAATCACTTCCATGTTAGACCCAATCTTTAGAGCCGTCAGGAGGCCCGAAGCTGGTCTACCTTTTAGGCCCTTAAAAGCAGGGTTCAAAAAGAACGAATAACCATCGAGTACCGGTACCTCCCGGAGCCAGCTTTTCTGTAGGCACTCAATAGTGAATAATTCAAAAGGCAAGCCCGCCAGCCCAAGAATTCCCCCCTCCAGTATTCGTCTTTCTGGCTCCTCATACTCCACTTTCCTGTGTGCGCCCCGTCCACCGCCCACCGTTACCACAAGCGGAATTCTTCTGTTCCTTTCCAGATTTTGTTTTCCATTTTCTCAGCTACTAGGGCTGTCAGAGTGGGAGGCGAGGGAGGTTCTCCATTCCCCCATCGGTCTGGCAGTCTTCCCTGAACCTCTCTTAGTCCCACTACCTCATTAGGAAAGTCTAATGTGCACTCGAGAATATTAATATATGCCTCCGTTTCCACCGGCACCTCGCTCTTTTCAAGCTGGCCTCTTGGTGGGCACTAGATATGCCAGCCCTATCTATTTCTGCTCACCTTGGCAGTCCATGCTGGTTGCTGTTCTGTTATCAATCAGAAACCATCACTGCTCGTGCACATTCATGTAATGTGTGTGAACACTGGGAATATTGAAACATTATTACATCAGGTACCGTAAAGCGCTCTCTCACTTACATTTTTCATTTTTTAATGATTCCCATTGTATAAAGTGCCTTACAAATGTTCAATAAAATAAAATAAATAAATAAAATATTCTCAGCAAGACATTATTTAATCACCAAAATTGTGAACTGCTTTTTAAAAAATATACAATTTTCCTTTTTAACGATCACTTCCAGTATGTATTGTTGTTATAATAAGAATGTTTCTCTTGTTTTACACATTATCAAAACCTACAATAACCATACAAATAATTTTCTGATTGAAAATGATGATTTCAAGAGGAACAGTCTGGTACAGTCCTATTGTACTCTTTCGAAATACTCCTATGAGAAGTGGATCTGGACAAATAGCACCAATGATAGTTATTGCCTGTTTTACATGAAAACAAATAGTATTTTAGGATCATAAAAATCAGATCTTTATATTGGCAACAATGTCTGTCATGAAATGCTTGTGTGCTTGTACGCAGGAATGGTTCTCATTTTATCATTCACAGCACTAAGCCTAACATCAAAGTGTTTGCAACCATATAGCATAAATAATCATTCGGTTAGCCTGAGGACTTGGATGTGAGGATAAATGAGCCACTCGATTGGGGTGAAAACCCCCACTCTTTTCGAAAATGGCTGCAACGCTCCCTCTCAAGATTATAATTCTCTTTCATATCATGTCTCTTTTGGGCAATAAACAACACTAAAGCATTTTAAGATGGCAAAGATTGCACAATTGTTTTAATCCCTTCAAGACTAGGGTTCAAATCCCCCATTAACAATTGCACCCCCCTAAATGTTTCCACATCTGCTTCATTTCTTGGGCCCCCCTGTATTTTGAGAGGCATCCCCTAATACACCCTGGACACTTAACACGTTAAACCCAAAGATTTGTTATACTGCGGCCACGTGATCATAAGTATTGCCCCCCCCCCCCGATCTCTGCATGAGCGGTGAGGCACACGCCCCCTCCTACAGAACCTTCAGGGCCCTGACAATTATTGTACATATAAGGCCCTTCTAAGGGCTGTGGTCTTCTGCACATTACTGTGTTTCATGAGAATGGCTGTGGTCATCTGCACATTACTGTGTTTCATGAGAATGGCTGTGGTCATCTGCACATTGCTGGGTTTCATGAGCATGGCTGTGGTCTCCTGCACATTGCTGGGATTCATGAGCATGGCTGTGGTCTTCTGCACATTGCCGGGTTTTATGAGAATAGCTGTGGCCGTCTGCACGTTGCTGGGTTTGATGAGAATGGCTGTGGTCTTCTGCACATTGCTGTGTTTCATGAGAATGGCTGTGGTCATCTGCACATTGCTGGGTTTCATGAGCATGGCTGTGGTCTCCTGCACATTGCTGGGATTCATGAGCATGGCTGTGGTCTTCTGCACATTGCCGGGTTTTATGAGAATAGCTGTGGCCGTCTGCACGTTGCTGGGTTTGATGAGAATGGCTGTGGTCTTCTGCACATTGCTGGGTTTCATGAGAATGGCTGTGGTCTTCTGCCCATTGCTGGGTTTCATGAGAATGGCTGTGGCTGTCTGCACGTTGCTGTGTTTGATGAGAATGGTCGTGGTCTTCTGCACATTGCTGGGTTTCATGAGGATGGCTGTGGTCTTCTGCACATTGCTGGGTTTTATGAGAAAGGCTGTGGTCTTCTGCACATTGCTGGGTTTCATGAGAATGTCTGTGGTCTTCTGCACATTTCTGGGTTTCATGAGGATGGCTGTGTTCTTCTGCACATTGATGGGTTATGGCTGTGGTCTTCTGCACGTTGCTGGGTTTGATGAGAATGGCTGTGGTCATCTGCACATTGCTGGGTTTGATGAGAATGGCTGTGATCTTCTGCACATTGCTGGGTTTCATGAGAATGGCTGTGGTCTTCTGCACATTGCTGGGTTTCATGAGAATGTCTGTGGTCTTCTGCACATTGCTGGGTTTCATGAGAATGGCTGTGGTCTTCTGCACATTTCTGGGTTTCATGAGGATGGCTGTGGTCTTCTGCACATTGCTGGGTTTCATGAGAATGGCTGTGGTCTTCTGCACATTGCTGGGTTTCATGAGGATGGCTGTGGTCTTCTGCACATTGCTGGGTTTCATGAGAATGGCTGTGGTCTTCTGCACGTTGCTGGGTTTCATGAGAATGTCTGTGGTCTTCTGCACATTTCTGGGTTTCATGAGGATGGCTGTGGTCTTCTGCACATTGATGGGTTATGGCTGTGGTCTTCTGCACGTTGCTGGGTTTGATGAGAATGGCTGTGGTCATCTGCACATTGCTGGGTTTGATGAGAATGGCTGTGATCTTCTGCACATTGCTGGGTTTCATGAGAATGGCTGTGGTCTTCTGCACATTGCTGGGTTTCATGAGAATGGCTGTGGTCTTCTGCACATTGCTGGGTTTCATGAGAATGGCTGTGGTCTTCTGCACATTTCTGGGTTTCATCGGAATGGCTGTGGTCTTCTGCACATTGTTGGGTTTCATGAGAATGGCTGTTGCCGTCTGCACGTTGCTGGGTTTGATGAGAATGGCCGTGGTCTTCTGCACATTGCTTGGTTGAGGCTGTGATATTCTGCACATTGCTGGGTTTCATGAGAATGGCTCTGGTCTTCTGCACATTGCTGGTTTTCATGGGAATGGCTCTGGTCTTCTGCACATTTCTGGGTTTCATTGGAATGGCTGTGGTCTTCTGCACATTCCTCTGTTTCATGGGAATGGCTGTAATCTTCTGCACATTGCTGGGTTTCATGAGCATGGCTGTGGTCTTCTGCACATTTCTGGGTTTCATCGGAATGGCTGTGGTCTTCTGCACATTGATGGGTTATGGCTGTGATATTCTGCACATTGCTGGTTTTCTTGGGAATGGCTCTGGTCTTCTGCACATTGCTGGTTTTCATGGGAATGGCTCTGGTCTTCTGCACATTGCTGGGTTTCATGAGAATGGCTGTGGTCTTCTGCACATTTCTGGGTTTCATCGGAATGGCTGTGGTCTTCTGCACATTGTTGGGTTTCATGAGAATGGCTGTTGCCGTCTGCACGGTGCTGGGTTTGATGAGAATGGCTGTGGTCTTCTGCACATTGCTGGGCTTCATGAGAATGGCTGTGGTCTTCTGCACATTGCTGGGTTTCATGAGAATGACTGTGGTCTTCTGCACATTGCTGTGTTTCATGGGAATGACTGTGGTCTTCTGCACATTGCTGTGTTTCATGGGAATGGCTGTGGTTTTCTGCACATTGCTGGGTTTCATGAGGATGGCTGTGGTCTTCTGCACATTGCTGGGTTTCATGAGAATGGCTCTGGTCTTCTGCACATTTCTGGGTTTCATGAGAATGTCTGTGGTCTTCTGCACATTCCTGGGTTTCATCAGAATGGCTGTGGTTTTCTGCACATTGCTGGGTTTCATGAGAATGGCTGTGGTCTTCTGCACATTGCTGGGTTTCATGAGAATGTCTGTGGTCTTCTGCACATTTCTGGGTTTCATGAGGATGGCTGTGGTCTTCTGCACATTGATGGGTTATGGCTGTGGTCTTCTGCACATTGCTGGGTTTCATGAGGATGGCTGTGGTCTTCTGCACATTGCTGTGTTTCATGGGAATGGCTGTGATCTTCTGCACATTGCTGGGTTTCATGAGAATGGCTGTGATCTTCTGCACATTGCTGGGTTTCATGGGAATGGCTGTGGTCTTCTGCACATTGTTGGGTTTCATGAGAATGGCTCTGGTCTTCTGCACATTTCTGGGTTTCATCGGAATGGCTGTGCTCTTCTGCACATTGTTGGGTTTCATGAGAATGGCTGGTGCCGTCTGCACGTTGCTGGGTTTGATGAGAATGGCCGTGGTCTTTTGCACATTGCTTGGTTGAGGCAGTGGTCTTCTGCACATTGCTGGGCTTCATGAGAATGACTGTGGTCTTCTGCACATTGCTGTGTTTCATGGGAATGGCTGTGGTCTTCTGCACATTGCTGGGTTTCATGAGAATGGCTGTGGTCTTCTGCACATTGCTGGGTTTCATGAGGATGGCTGTGGTCTTCTGCACATTGCTGTGTTTCATGGGAATGGCTGTGGTCTTCTGCACATTGCTGGGTTTCATGAGAATGGCTGTGGTCTTCTGCACATTTCTGGGTTTCATGAGGATGGCTGTGGTCTTCTGCACATTGCTGGGTTTTATGAGAATGGCTGTGGTCTTCTGCACGTTGCTGGGTTTCATGAGGATGGCTGTGGTCTTCTGCACATTGCTGGGTTTCATGAGGATGGCTGTGGTCTTCTGCACGTTGCTGGGTTTTATGAGAATGGCTGTGGTCTTCTGCACATTTCTGGGTTTCATGAGGATGGCTGTGGTCTTCTGCACATTGCTGGGTTTTATGAGAATGGCTGTGGTCTTCTGCACATTGCTGGGTTTCATGAGAATGGCTGTGGTCTTCTGCACGTTGCTGGGTTTCATGAGAATGTCTGTGGTCTTCTGCACATTTCTGGGTTTCATGAGGATGGCTGTGGTCTTCTGCACATTGATGGGTTATGGCTGTGGTCTTCTGCACATTGCTGGGTTTCATGAGGATGGCTGTGGTCTTCTGCACATTGCTGTGTTTCATGGGAATGGCTGTGATCTTCTGCACATTGCTGGGTTTCATGAGAATGGCTGTGATCTTCTGCACATTGCTGGGTTTCATGGGAATGGCTGTGGTCTTCTGCACATTGTTGGGTTTCATGAGAATGGCTCTGGTCTTCTGCACATTTCTGGGTTTCATCGGAATGGCTGTGCTTTTCTGCACATTGTTGGGTTTCATGAGAATGGCTGGTGCCGTCTGCACGTTGCTGGGTTTGATGAGAATGGCCGTGGTCTTTTGCACATTGCTTGGTTGAGGCAGTGGTCTTCTGCACATTGCTGGGCTTCATGAGAATGACTGTGGTCTTCTGCACATTGCTGTGTTTCATGGGAATGGCTGTGGTCTTCTGCACATTGCTGGGTTTCATGAGAATGGCTGTGGTCTTCTGCACATTGCTGGGTTTCATGAGGATGGCTGTGGTCTTCTGCACATTGCTGTGTTTTATGAGAATGGCTGTGGTCTTCTGCACATTGCTGGGTTTCATGAGGATGGCTGTGGTCTTCTGCACATTGCTGGGTTTCATGAGGATGGCTGTGGTCTTCTGCACGTTGCTGGGTTTTATGAGAATGGCTGTGGTCTTCTGCACATTGCTGGGTTTCATGAGAATGGCTGTGGTCTTCTGCACGTTGCTGGGTTTCATGAGAATGTCTGTGGTCTTCTGCACATTTCTGGGTTTCATGAGGATGGCTGTGGTCTTCTGCACATTGATGGGTTATGGCTGTGGTCTTCTGCACGTTGCTGGGTTTGATGAGAATGGCTGTGGTCATCTGCACATTGCTGGGTTTGATGAGAATGGCTGTGATCTTCTGCACATTGCTGGGTTTCATGAGAATGGCTGTGGTCTTCTGCACATTGCTGGGTTTCATGAGAATGTCTGTGGTCTTCTGCACATTGCTGGGTTTCATGAGAATGGCTGTGGTCTTCTGCACATTTCTGGGTTTCATCGGAATGGCTGTGGTCTTCTGCACATTGTTGGGTTTCATAAGAATGGCTGTTGCCGTCTGCACGTTGCTGGGTTTGATGAGAATGGCCGTGGTCTTCTGCACATTGCTTGGTTGAGGCTGTGATATTCTGCACATTGCTGGGTTTCATGAGAATGGCTCTGGTCTTCTGCACATTGCTGGTTTTCTTGGGAATGGCTCTGGTCTTCTGCACATTTCTGGGTTTCATTGGAATGGCTGTGGTCTTCTGCACATTGTTGGGTTTCATGAGAATGGCTGGTGCCGTCTGCACATTGCTGGGTTTGATGGGAATGACTGTGGTCTTCTGCACATTGCTGTGTTTCATGGGAATGGCTGTGGTCTTCTGCACATTGCTTGGTTGAGGCAGTGGTCTTCTGCACGTTGCTGGGCTTCATGAGAATGGCTCTGGTCTTCTGCACATTTCTGGGTTTCATCGGAATGGCTGTGCTCTTCTGCACATTGTTGGGTTTCATGAGAATGGCTGGTGCCGTCTGCACGTTGCTGGGTTTGATGAGAATGGCTGTGGTCTTTTGAACATTGCTTGGTTGAGGCAGTGGTCTTCTGCACATTGCTGGGCTTCATGAGAATGGCTGTGGTCTTCTGCACATTGCTGTGTTTCATGGGAATGGCTGTGGTCTTCTGCACATTGC
Organism: Ambystoma mexicanum; assembly: GCF_040938575.1. Lineage (NCBI taxonomy): Eukaryota > Metazoa > Chordata > Amphibia > Caudata > Ambystomatidae > Ambystoma > Ambystoma mexicanum. The sequence continues at coordinate 13,264,092 of NC_090938.1, read as the reverse complement.
TGGGTTTCATGAGAATGACTGTGGTCTTCTGCACATTGCTGTGTTTCATGGGAATGGCTGTGGTTTTCTGCACATTGCTGGGCTTCATGAGAATGGCTGTGGTCTTCTGCACATTGCTGGGTTTCATGAGAATGGCTGTGGTCTTCTGCACATTGCTGGGTTTCATGAGAATGACTGTGGTCTTCTGCACATTGCTGTGTTTCATGGGAATGGCTGTGGTCTTCTGCACATTGCTGGGTTTCATGAGAATGACTGTGGTCTTCTGCACATTGCTGTGTTTCATGGGAATGGCTGTGGTTTTCTGCACATTGCTGGGCTTCATGAGAATGGCTGTGGTCTTCTGCACATTGCTGGGCTTCATGAGAATGGCTGTGGTCTTCTGCACATTGCTGGGTTTCATGAGAATGACTGTGGTCTTCTGCACATTGCTGTGTTTCATGGGAATGGCTGTGGTCTTCTGCACATTGCTGGGTTTCATGAGAATGACTGTGGTCTTCTGCACATTGCTGTGTTTCATGGGAATGGCTGTGGTTTTCTGCACATTTCTGGGTTTCATCGGAATGGCTGTGCTCTTCTGCACATTGTTGGGTTTCATGAGAATGGCTGGTGCCGTCTGCACGTTGCTGGGTTTGATGAGAATGGCTGTGCTCTTCTGCACATTGCTGGGCTTCATGAGAATGGCTGTGGTCTTCTGCACATTGCTGGGTTTCATGAGAATGGCTGTGGTCTTCTGCACATTGCTGGGTTTCATGAGAATGACTGTGGTCTTCTGCACATTGCTGTGTTTCATGAGAATGACTGTGGTCTTCTGCACATTGCTGGGTTTCATGAGAATGGCTGTGGTCTTCTGCACATTGCTGGGTTTCATGAGAATGGCTGTGGTCTTCTGCACATTGCTGGGTTTCATGAGAATGGCTGTGGTCTTCTGCACGTTGCTGGGTTTCATGAGAATGTCTGTGGTCTTCTGCACATTTCTGGGTTTCATGAGGATGGCTGTGGTCTTCTGCACATTGATGGGTTATGGCTGTGGTCTTCTGCACATTGCTGGGTTTCATGAGGATGGCTGTGGTCTTCTGCACATTGCTGTGTTTCATGGGAATGGCTGTGATCTTCTGCACATTGCTGGGTTTCATGAGAATGGCTGTGATCTTCTGCACATTGCTGGGTTTCATGGGAATGGCTGTGGTCTTCTGCACATTGTTGGGTTTCATGAGAATGGCTCTGGTCTTCTGCACATTTCTGGGTTTCATCGGAATGGCTGTGCTCTTCTGCACATTGTTGGGTTTCATGAGAATGGCTGGTGCCGTCTGCACGTTGCTGGGTTTGATGAGAATGGCCGTGGTCTTTTGCACATTGCTTGGTTGAGGCAGTGGTCTTCTGCACATTGCTGGGCTTCATGAGAATGACTGTGGTCTTCTGCACATTGCTGGGTTTCATGAGGATGGCTGTGGTCTTCTGCACATTGCTGTGTTTCATGGGAATGGCTGTGATCTTCTGCACATTGCTGTGTTTCATGGGAATGGCTGTGGTCTTCTGCACATTGCTGGGTTTCATGAGAATGGCTGTGGTCTTCTGCACATTGCTGGGTTTCATGAGGATGGCTGTGGTCTTCTGCACATTGCTGTGTTTCATGGGAATGGCTGTGGTCTTCTGCACATTGCTGGGTTTCATGAGAATGGCTGTGGTCTTCTGCACATTTCTGGGTTTCATGAGGATGGCTGTGGTCTTCTGCACATTGCTGGGTTTTATGAGAATGGCTGTGGTCTTCTGCACATTGCTGGGTTTCATGAGGATGGCTGTGGTCTTCTGCACGTTGCTGGGTTTTATGAGAATGACTGTGGTCTTCTGCACATTGCTGGGTTTCATGAGAATGACTGTGGTCTTCTGCACATTGCTGTGTTTCATGGGAATGACTGTGGTCTTCTGCACATTGCTGTGTTTCATGGGAATGGCTGTGGTCTTCTGCACATTGCTGGGTTTCATGAGAATGGCTGTGGTCTTCTGCACATTGCTGGGTTTCATGAGAATGGCTGTGGTCTTCTGCACATTGCTGGGTTTCATGAGAATGGCTGTGGTCTTCTGCACGTTGCTGGGTTTCATGAGAATGTCTGTGGTCTTCTGCACATTTCTGGGTTTCATGAGGATGGCTGTGGTCTTCTGCACATTGATGGGTTATGGCTGTGGTCTTCTGCACATTGCTGGGTTTCATGAGGATGGCTGTGGTCTTCTGCACATTGCTGTGTTTCATGGGAATGGCTGTGATCTTCTGCACATTGCTGGGTTTCATGAGAATGGCTGTGATCTTCTGCACATTGCTGGGTTTCATGGGAATGGCTGTGGTCTTCTGCACATTGTTGGGTTTCATGAGAATGGCTCTGGTCTTCTGCACATTTCTGGGTTTCATCGGAATGGCTGTGCTCTTCTACACATTGTTGGGTTTCATGAGAATGGCTGGTGCCGTCTGCACGTTGCTGGGTTTGATGAGAATGGCCGTGGTCTTTTGCACATTGCTTGGTTGAGGCAGTGGTCTTCTGCACATTGCTGGGCTTCATGAGAATGACTGTGGTCTTCTGCACATTGCTGTGTTTCATGGGAATGGCTGTGGTCTTCTGTACATTGCTGGGTTTCATGAGAATGGCTGTGGTCTTCTGCACATTGCTGGGTTTCATGAGGATGGCTGTGGGCTTCTGCACATTGCTGTGTTTCATGGGAATGGCTGTGGTCTTCTGCACATTGCTGGGTTTCATGAGAATGGCTGTGGTCTTCTGCACATTTCTGGGTTTCATGAGGATGGCTGTGGTCTTCTGCACATTGCTGGGTTTTATGAGAATGGCTGTGGTCTTCTGCACATTGCTGGGTTTCATGAGGATGGCTGTGGTCTTCTGCACATTGCTGGGTTTCATGAGGATGGCTGTGGTCTTCTGCACGTTTCTGGGTTTTATGAGAATGGCTGTGGTCTTCTGCACATTTCTGGGTTTCATGAGGATGGCTGTGGTCTTCTGCACATTGCTGGGTTTTATGAGAATGGCTGTGGTCTTCTGCACATTGCTGGGTTTCATGAGAATGGCTGTGGTCTTCTGCACGTTGCTGGGTTTCATGAGAATGTCTGTGGTCTTCTGCACATTTCTGGGTTTCATGAGGATGGCTGTGGTCTTCTGCACATTGATGGGTTATGGCTGTGGTCTTCTGCACATTGCTGGGTTTCATGAGGATGGCTGTGGTCTTCTGCACATTGCTGTGTTTCATGGGAATGGCTGTGATCTTCTGCACATTGCTGGGTTTCATGAGAATGGCTGTGATCTTCTGCACATTGCTGGGTTTCATGGGAATGGCTGTGGTCTTCTGCACATTGTTGGGTTTCATGAGAATGGCTCTGGTCTTCTGCACATTTCTGGGTTTCATCGGAATGGCTGTGCTCTTCTGCACATTGTTGGGTTTCATGAGAATGGCTGGTGCCGTCTGCACGTTGCTGGGTTTGATGAGAATGGCCGTGGTCTTTTGCACATTGCTTGGTTGAGGCAGTGGTCTTCTGCACATTGCTGGGCTTCATGAGAATGACTGTGGTCTTCTGCACATTGCTGTGTTTCATGGGAATGGCTGTGGTCTTCTGCACATTGCTGGGTTTCATGAGAATGGCTGTGGTCTTCTGCACATTGCTGGGTTTCATGAGGATGGCTGTGGTCTTCTGCACATTGCTGTGTTTCATGGGAATGGCTGTGGTCTTCTGCACATTGCTGGGTTTCATGAGAATGGCTGTGGTCTTCTGCACATTTCTGGGTTTCATGAGGATGGCTGTGGTCTTCTGCACATTGCTGGGTTTTATGAGAATGGCTGTGGTCTTCTGCACATTGCTGGGTTTCATGAGGATGGCTGTGGTCTTCTGCACATTGCTGGGTTTCATGTGGATGGCTGTGGTCTTCTGCACGTTGCTGGGTTTTATGAGAATGGCTGTGGTCTTCTGCACATTGCTGGGTTTCATGAGTATGGCTGTGGTCTTCTGCACATTGCTGGGTTTCATGAGAATGGCTGTGGTCTTCTGCACGTTGCTGGGTTTCATGAGAATGTCTGTGGTCTTCTGCACATTTCTGGGTTTCATGAGGATGGCTGTGGTCTTCTGCACATTGATGGGTTATGGCTGTGGTCTTCTGCACGTTGCTGGGTTTGATGAGAATGGCTGTGGTCATCTGCACATTGCTGGGTTTGATGAGAATGGCTGTGATCTTCTGCACATTGCTGGGTTTCATGAGAATGGCTGTGGTCTTCTGCACATTGCTGGGTTTCATGAGAATGTCTGTGGTCTTCTGCACATTGCTGGGTTTCATGAGAATGGCTGTTGCCGTCTGCACGTTGCTGGGTTTGATGAGAATGGCCGTGGTCTTCTGCACATTGCTTGGTTGAGGCTGTGATATTCTGCACATTGCTGGGTTTCATGAGAATGGCTCTGGTCTTCTGCACATTGCTGGTTTTCTTGGGAATGGCTCTGGTCTTCTGCACATTTCTGGGTTTCATTGGAATGGCTGTGGTCTTCTGCACATTGTTGGGTTTCATGAGAATGGCTGGTGCCGTCTGCACGTTGCTGGGTTTGATGGGAATGACTGTGGTCTTCTGCACATTGCTGTGTTTCATGGGAATGGCTGTGGTCTTCTGCACATTGCTTGGTTGAGGCAGTGGTCTTCTGCACGTTGCTGGGCTTCATGAGAATGGCTCTGGTCTTCTGCACATTTCTGGGTTTCATCGGAATGGCTGTGCTCTTCTGCACATTGTTGGGTTTCATGAGAATGGCTGGTGCCGTCTGCACGTTGCTGGGTTTGATGAGAATGGCTGTGGTCTTTTGAACATTGCTTGGTTGAGGCAGTGGTCTTCTGCACATTGCTGGGCTTCATGAGAATGGCTGTGGTCTTCTGCACATTGCTGGGTTTCATGAGAATGACTGTGGTCTTCTGCACATTGCTGTGTTTCATGGGAATGGCTGTGGTCTTCTGCACATTGCTGGGTTTCATGAGAATGACTGTGGTCTTCTGCACATTGCTGTGTTTCATGAGAATGGCTGTGGTCTTCTGCACATTGCTGGGTTTCATGAGAATGGCTCTGGTCTTCTGCACATTTCTGGGTTTCATGAGAATGGCTGTGGTCTTCTGCACATTGCTGGGCTTCATGAGAATGGCTGTGGTCTTCTGCACATTGCTGGGTTTCATGAGAATGACTGTGGTCTTCTGCACATTGCTGTGTTTCATGGGAATGGCTGTGGTCTTCTGCACATTGCTGGGGTTCATGAGAATGACTGTGGTCTTCTGCACATTGCTGTGTTTCATGGGAATGGCTGTGGTTTTCTGCACATTTCTGGGTTTCATCGGAATGGCTGTGCTCTTCTGCACATTGTTGGGTTTCATGAGAATGGCTGGTGCCGTCTGCACGTTGCTGGGTTTGATGAGAATGGCCGTGGTCTTTTGCACATTGCTTGGTTGAGGCTGTGATATTCTGCACATTGCTGGGTTTCATGAGAATGGCTGGTGCCGTCTGCACGTTGCTGGGTTTGATGAGAATGGCCGTGGTCTTTTGCACATTGCTTGGTTGAGGCTGTGATATTCTGCACATTGCTGGGTTTCATGAGAATGGCTGTGGTCTTCTGCACATTGCTGGGTTTCATGAGAATGTCTGTGCTCTTCTGCACATTGATGGGTTTCATGACATTGGCTGTGCTCTTCTGTACATTGATGGGTTATGGCTGTGGTTTTCTGCAATTGCTGTGTTTCATGGGAATGGCTGTGGTCTTCTGGCTGTGGTCCTCTGCCGATTGCTGGGTTTCATGAGAATGGCTGTGGTCTTCTGCACATTCCTCTGTTTCATGGGAATGGCTGTAATCTTCTGCACATTGCTGGTTTTCATGGGAATGGCTCTGGTCTTCTGCACATTGCTGGTTTTCATGGGAATGGCTCTGGTCTTCTGCACATTGCTGGGTTTCATGAGAATGGCTCTGGTCTTCTGCACATTGCTGGGTTTCATGAGAAGGGCTGTGGTCTTCTGCACATTGCTGGGTTTCATGAGCATGGCTGCGGTCTCCTGCACATTGCTGGGTTTCATGAGAAGGGCTGTGGTCTTCTGCACATTGCTGGGTTTCATGAGAATGTCTGTGGTCTTCTGCACATTGCTGGGTTTCATGAGAATGGCTGTGGTCTTCTGCACATTCCTCTGTTTCATGGGAATGGCTGTGGTCTTCACCACATTGATGGGTTTCATGACAATGGCTGTGGTCTTCTGCACATTCCTCTGTTTCATGGGAATGGCTGTGGTCTTCTGCACATTGATGGGTTATGGCTGTGGTCTTCTGCACATTGCTGGGTTTGATGAGGATGGCTGTGGTCTTCGACACATTGCTGTGTTTCATGAGAATGGCTGTGGTCTTCTGCACATTGCTAGCTTTCATGGGAATGGCTGTGGTGGTCTTCTGCACATTGCTGGTTTACATGGGAATGACTGTGGTCTTCTTCACATTGCTGGGTTTCGTGGGAATGGCTGTGGTCTCCTGCACATTGCTGGGTTTCATGAGAATGGCTGTGGTCTTCTGCACATTGCTGGTTTTCATGAGCATGGCTGTGCTCTTCTGCACATTCCTGGGTTTCATGAGCATGGCTGCGGTCTCCTGCACATTGCTGGGTTTCATGAGAATGGCTGTGGTCTTCTGCACATTGCTGGGTTTCATGAGCATGGCTGTGGTCTTCTGCACATTGCTGGGTTTCATGAGCATGGCTGTGGCCTTTCGATGGTGGTTAAAACGTGCTCTGCTTTCCTTTCTTTGCAGGCGGCAGCAACAAGAGGATGAGTCCAGAGCCAGTCGCCTCAACGGTAAAACGATCATGAATGAATCAGAGGCAGCAAGAGGGGCAGAATTACTGGGTGCAGGAGCAGGGGTGAAGGTTTCTGGGGGTGGTGGGCTCCAGAGCTGGCATCTACTGGTGTATGGGTTGGGTTATATGAAGCACAAACCTATAGGGGAAACAACAGAGCACGGCCCAAGAGGACGGGGGTCCAATATGGACGCCATTAGAAAGGTGAAAGAAGATGGGCGCAGAGGGCCACCGTCCCGGGATCCAGGGTACAGGGGCATGCCCGTGTCTGAAGAGCACGGAGGTCAGCTCAGGGGGTCCCGCCCACCAGGGAGAAGGTAAGTTGGTGCTGGGGGCAGTGTCTGATAATAGGAAGCAGCCGAGTGCAACTAAGGGCCGCGTCTGGATATCCAGGTGTGCACGCCAGGTGGGACCTTCCCGTGGTGCAGCCATTCCCCCCAGCCTTGGTTCTGCCCACCGTGCCAATCACAGCGCTTATTCACCCTGGGACAATCTGCATAAATAGCTGCCACGATTGGCACAGTTCAGTGGCAGCCACCAGAACATCCTCCTCACGTAAAGGCCACGTGCACACACTGAAAAGGTACCCTGTATCCGATCTGAAAAATGCCGGCACCCGCTGCTATAACCTGGGCACTTGCCCTTAGCTATACCAACGTTATTGCTCTTTCCATTCGCTACCCTTACCTCCCTCTTTTGGAAAAAGGCCAGATGGAGACATTTTTCGTTTGTTGGCATAAATCGCTGCAGGTTTATTATCGCAGCATTGCTAAACACTACATTTTTGTCATCACTGCAAAACCAAACTTTGTGAAATTGTTCTCCAGGTGCGGTGACCAGCCGACTGCTCCATCTCAAAAACATTGCTTCCCCCATTTTCCAACCAAGTCCACTCTAGGCCAAAGCTCCCCCAACCATTATTGTCTGCGCCCCGCCTGCTCTTGCAGGTGATCCTTGGCTGGAGGAGTGCTGCTTTTGCCAACGGAAGCCGAGCCCTCTTTGATACCTCCAGCACCTTTGCCGCTAGGCCTCAGAGGAGCGCTGATCGCGAGAGGCTCGTTTGTAGTACGTACAGTGTCACTGGCCGCTGAAACACGTTCTGCGACTGCAACGGCAAAGAACGTGCACTTCCCTTGCTGTCGAAATCCTTATGTATGGCGGGTGGGAGGAAAACCAGCTCCCGGACTCCTTCCTTCAGCGTTGTTGGGGCAATGATGGTGTTGCCCGTGGGCTGAGTCGCTCTTATGCCCCTGGGCACACCCCCTTCCTTTGTTGACCTTTCGCTGGCTTCTCTCCTAGTTTGGGGGGCTTCCCGCCCTTTTCGTTCTTCCCAGGCTGCAGCCCTGTTTTTCACAGGCGTACGCCCAACCCCACCCCCTTATCCAGGGGGGAGGAAGGAGGACGCTGCCAGGTTATCTGGGTGCCTCCTTTAGGGTTCCCCCATCCTCAACTCCAGATTCGGGGCATATTTGAAAAGGGTGGGGAGTGGTCTCAGGTGTTTGCGTTTGGGTGGGCTTCTCTGGTGCACAGTCCTTTCATGCCACCACCGCTCACTCTTCCCAGAGTGCCCTCTGCCGCTATGTGACAAGTGTCTCTTCCGATTCCAGAACGCAAGGAGCTCAGAAGTGGACCCCGCAGCTGGACCCGGGGAACTGGACAGTCAAGAAGTGAAATATGCCACGCTGACCCTTCACGGTAGCCGGGATCAAAGGGACGCCACGTACAGTAACGTGGGCTTTCATAGGAGGCCCGCGGCGTCCAACGACACGCCCGAGAGCGTGGAGTACGCCAGCATCAACCTACAGCCACGGTAGCTGGACACAAGGGGCAGGGCAAGGGATCCTAGTCCTAGCAGAGGTAGAAGTCACCGGGTACCAGCAGGAACTGAGTTCCACTATGCTTAGCAGGACAAGGGATCCTAGCAGAGGTAGAAGTCACCGGGTACCAGCAGGAACTGAGTTCCACGATGCTTAGCAGGACAAGGGATCCTAGCAGAGGTAGATGTCACCGGGTACCAGCAGGAACTGAGTTCCACTACGCTTTGTTTTACAGTCCACATTTCCAGTACTTTTTCAAATCGTGCAGTTCAAGCATGTCTCTCCATTTTGCAGTACCTCTTTTATTTGGGGCCAATCCTTGCACTTGGGATAATGGCGGGTGGGTGGCTGGGGGGGCAATAGAACGCTGTCTGGGGCCTTTTTAAGCACTTCTTCCCTGCTCCTCTGTGGGCGTAGAAGATGGAGATGGCTTCTGAGGGGACATTTATTTTGACCAAAGAGAGGACATTGAAACCCAGTCTAGGGTGGTCGCTTTCTCCCACTCCTTACAAACATGTTCCCCCAGCTCCCAGCCTCCCCGCTGGAGTCACAGTCCCCCCACTTTTCTGTTGCACTTAAACCTCTGGATCCAGGGCTCAGGACCTCAGGGGAGTGTGGGTGCCAGCAGCAGCAGAACTATTGCTTTTATCAATCTAGGGTGGTAGGTGTGGGGCTTTGGTGGGATGAGTGGGTGAGACTATTTAGGGGTGCTGTTGGAATGTACTGTGGAAATACTGAAGGTTGGAGAGCAGAGGTAGAGCTGTGCACCCCAATCCCACCCCATGGCAAGAAACATTTGGACCAGAACTTGGCGTCTGTTTTTCTTTATTTCTAATGCACGTATTTACGTTTTTCATAATTGTAAATGTGCTTTACTGGTTCAATAAAGATTATTTTAATTACTTTAAAAAAAAGTTTACGTTTCTATAAATCCATGCCGCCTTTATGGAAGAAAGAAGCCGCCACACTGCCCTCAAATATGCGTATGCTATCAAGGTAGGTGGCAGGTAGGTGGGCTTGAGTATTCTCTGGCACATAAGCGCCATGAAACAAAGCAGGTAGCAAGCTCTATGCACTACACGCCACAGGTACCAGCAGTCCCATTGCCACGAGGTCACCTTTGGCCTATCTTGGTTTCTAGCCTGCAGCACTCTGCATGCTGGGACGTGTAGTCCCATCTTTATAATGGGAAACGTTTAGCTTCAGGTACCGGAGCCCACCTGTGGTTGGCTTTAAAGTGGGAATTCATTGATGTGACCCCCAAGTATACTTTGTACCACTATCTGTCTTGTATTAGGTTCTTTGTAACCCACGAACCACAGACTGGCTGTCATTCATGTGTAACTAAGCAAGCCTTTTCATGTAACAGTGCCACGATGTCCAATGGTTGCTTTGTGCGCTTTATAAATGTAAAAAATAAAAAATATAAAATAAATAAAGAAATGGAGGCTGGTTGCGCAAATGCACATTTCAGGCAGCATTCAGCCCAACAAGCTGCAGTGTTATTTTGGGAGGTGTGTGGCTGGCATGTAAGATGAAGTGTTGCTATGGCAATGCCACTGTGGAGAGAAAGGAGAAGTCTTCTGAGAAAGGGGAACATCTCAACACATCTTCTCCAGAAGATACCCAAGCCACAGAGCAGGGCGGAGCCTCACAAAGGAAGTGGACTGGCAGCCGGGCACTTCCTGTTTCTGCAGAGCCCTCACCACAGATCTGCTGCCGTGCGCTTCAAGCCTCAAGGTATTGCGCTAGAGGCCGCCCCGGTGTCATGACTTTGCACCGGGCCCGCTATAGGGGCCTTTTAGGCCCCAGAATGTATATGTCAAGGGATCTCCCTGCATTTTGCAGGTCCTGTTTCTAACCACTTTTTTTTTTTTAACTCAGTCACTGACCCACTAAAATCTCATACGAGGAAGCTTTTAATTTAAGAAATGTTTAAATATCACACCTAACATGTTAACAGTGTTTAGAGTGTTTGTCATGTTCTAGCATCTTAGTAACTTCTACTCACTCAGTGGTACAGTTCATCAGCCCCTCACGTTTCTCTCTTGTCCTCATACAATCATATATTCTGAGCTTAACAGCTCTAGCTAACAGTAATTAATTTGTACAATCAATGTATAACAGTTTGGCATTCCATTCAAAAAATTTTCTGAGTGATAAATTTGACATAATTCATGTATAATTCATAATTCATGTCTAAAAGCTCACAACATGTTTCGGCTCGCTGGGCCATTTCTTCACACCAGTCTTCCTCAGGGTGTTCTTCATCTTCAATATCGCAAATAGATTTGCGTGTTTGCTCTCCTGTCATTTGAAAGAGTCGTTCAATTGATTGTGAAATCTTTATATACTTGACTTGGGATCATATTAGTTATGCTCAGCATAAATAGCAGCCCCTTTCCATCCAAGTGGAAATTAAACAAGCGTTGACCCTTTTTGGTCTAAAAGAGACCCGCGTCATAGCAGGAAATCCTAATGCACAGCTCCTCCCCTGCCGCCTTCTCACTCTTTCCACATATAGACGATGCCACGTGAACAGGGTCGGATTGGCCCCTTGGCCTTTCGGCCCCAGGCCAGGCCGAAATCGTCCCGGGGGAGTGGGGGCTGGTTTCTGGCCATGCCTGGGCCGGTTTGGAAGAAGAAAGAAAATGAACAAAATGATTATTTATATTTATAATCTTTTTTTTTCAAAAAGCTTTTCATCTTTCTTAGGTCGATAATTGAGTACCAACACAGGTTGGGTGATATTGTGTGCATATGTGTTCTATAAAAAAGAGCTTCAGCGTAAGTGCTATATCATGACATGTTATAATTTGGCCTTGGACGCCTGCATGGATTCACAGTGATTTAGTGTGCTTAGGGACAATGCTATTTGATGGCACTTCCTGTTTTGGCAAGGGGTGAAAGGTCGTGTTTCATCGCTTCCTGGGATGTCACTTTGGGGTGGGGTCAAATGACATCACTTCAGGCGATGTCATCAGAGGTCAAGGGTCGTGAGGCGAGGGGTGGGCCACTTTTTTGAGGCGAGGGGTGGGCCACTTTTTTGAGGCGAGGGGTGGGCCACTTTTTTTGGGTGGGTGACCGGGCCTATTTCTTGTCCCAGTCCGACCCTGCACGTGAACACAAGGGCTGCTTGTGCTCTGTGAAAGGAGTTCACTTGGTTTATTATGAATTCCTGTACTACACCAGGAACGTTTTAATGTTATGCTCCTAATAATCCATTGCACTTTAATATCCTGGGCTGGTTCAAGCTCCATTTTTTATTTCTAAAAGAAGGGAGTGGCCAAATAGTTTTGTTAATGTTTGTTAACTTGCCTTTCTTCCATTTAGGTTTTCTAATTGTACCGAGGAAGGGTGAATATTTGTAAATCCTTCTCCTTACCGTCAAGGACAATGCGTTGTGTGTTATTATTTCCCTTGTTTGGGGGGTGCCATCCGCCATTTTGCAAAACCCTTTTTCTAGCGCCTCATGCGACGTCCACTGGACCGCCACAGCTCCTGGCTGGACACTGTTTAAATAAAACATGGAGGAAACACGTGTTTACAGGATTTCTGCTGCTTAAATGTCACTCACGTGGCTACTATTTTAGAAGAAAAAAACGTGTCTGTACATTTTTTAGCAAAAAGCAATTGACCTTTGCTCAACACTCAGGGGGGTCATTAGGAGTATGGTGGTCTCTTTTGAAGGAATGCCACAGGAGGTAAATGGCACACCCAGTGTGGTATTTTAGGAAGTCTGTCCTATTCAGGGTTTACCACAGGCTCAGGATGTGTTTCTGGAATAACTTCAAAGGTGTTCCAGAAGTAGCGCCTCCATCAGTGGCACCCTCTGATGGACCTTGTAAGGTATTTATTTATTTATTTACTGGGCATGTGTACGGCGCCTATACTAAAGTGTTTCCAGGCGCCACAAAACAAGGAAAGGGGAGGGGAGCATAGGAAGAAAGTAGAACAACACAAATGGTTACATTGTCCTTGTGCCAATCCTACCGTGCAAGAGTAAGGTAGTAAGTGCGGGGGGAGGGAGAAGTGCAGGGGTGAGGTGCCCAAAAGGTGGTGGGTCCTGGGGGGGCAAGAGGGCAAGTGTCAGGGAAAGGGGAAGGGGAGGGAGCGGGACTGCAGAGGGCAGATTGGACAAGGCAAGGGCTAGTCCGGGGAAGAGAGCCAGAGGGGGCAAGTGCTGGTAAGGGATGCCGGGGGGCTGCTAGAGCGGTGGTCTGGCCCCTGTGTGACTCCGAAGGGACCAAGCCCCAGTTGCAGCGGAAGAGGGAGTGTTGAGCACGGGCGGGGGAGGGACAAAGAGGAAAGTCTTGAGAGGTTTCCGGAATTTAAGAAGATCTGGCTCAAGTCTTAGAGGGGCAGGGAGGCCGTTCCAGAGGGAGCTACCCGCCAAGGAAAGTGATCTAGCTCCCACTCTCTGTTTGGAGAAACGTTTGACTTACAGAGAGTTGGAACCAGAGGAGTGAAGGACTCTGGCAGGGTGATATTTATGCAGGGAATGCTGGATGTAGTGGGGTGCCAGGTCCCGGACAGCCTTCTAGATGATGCAAAGGTTCTTGAAGGTCGTCGGGAGACAGTGGAGAGACTTTAGGGCTGGAGAGATGCTGGGCTTGAGGCAAAGGATAAGTCTTGCTGTCCTATTCTGGATCAGTTGATGGGGTCAAGGGAGGAAAGAGGCAGACTGAGGAAGAGGCTGGGGAAAGGGAGAATGCCCCTGAGGGGGTGGAGCTGAAAGCTGGACTTCCTGGCATAATAAATGTCTATATGTCTCCTCTTTCAAGGTCATGGCTGAGGTGGAGAAGGTGCAGTGGAGGGTCATACCACTGCTGTACATTTCTTTAATGTAGAAAAGACTCTATACTGACCTGTGTATGCTTTATATGGGTAAGGTGGTGAGAGGGGGCATCAGAGATGCCGGCCCTTTCATCCCTTACTATGAACCAGCCTAAACAAATTCTTACTGTATTAAAGGGAAACGCCCATGCTGCCCTCCTGCTGCCCTCCTGCTGCCCTCCTGCTGCTCTCATGCTGCCCTCCTGAGGCCCTCCTGCTGCCCTCCTGCGGCCCTCCTGAGGCCATCCTGCTGCCCTCCTGCAGCCTTCCTGCTGCCCTCCTGCTGCCCTCCTGTTGCCCTCCTGTTGCCCTCCTGCTGCTCTCCTGCTGCTCTCCTGCTGCCCTCCTGATGCCCTCCTGCTGCTCTCCTGCTGCCCTCCTGCTGCCCTCTTGCTGCCCTCCTGAGGCCCTCCTGCTGCCCTCCTGCGGCCCTCCTGAGGCCATCCTGCTGCCCTCCTGCAGCCTTCCTGCTGCTCTCCTGCTGCCCTCCTGCTGCACTCCTGCAGCCTTCCTGCTGCCCTCCTGCGGCCCTCCTGCGGCCCTCCTGCTGCCCTCCTGCAGCCCTCCTGCTGCCCTCCTGCTGCCCTCCTGTTGCCCTCCTGCTGCCCTCCTGCTGCCCTCCTGTTGCTCTCCTGCTGCCCTCCTGCTGCACTCCTGCTGCTCTTCTTCTGCCCTCTTGCTACCTTCCTGCTGCCCTCCTGCTGCCCTCCTGCTGCCCTCCTGCAGCCTTCCTGCAGCCTTCCTGCGGCCCTCCTGATGCTCTCCTGATGCTCTCCTGGGCCCTACTGCTGACCTCCTGCGGCCCTCCTGCGGCCCTCCTGTTGCCCTCCTGTTGCCCTCCTGCAGCCTTCCTGCTGCCCTCCAGCTGCCCTCCTGCTGCCCTCCTGCTGCCCTCCTGTTGCACTCCTGCTGCCCTCCTGTTACCTTCCTGCAGCCCTCCTGCTGCCCTCCTGCGGCCCTCCTGTGGCCCTCCTGCTGCCCTGCTGCCGCCCTCCTGCCGCCCTCCTGCTGCCCTCCTGCTGCCCTCCTAATACCCTCCTGCGGCCCTCATGCACAGTAAACACAAAGTTCCAATTGTTTTGGGGGCAATTTGCAATGTGTACCTTCCCTTCTAGGTGGGGGTAGCTATGGGCAGACAAAGAAAGCTCCTATACCTCTTGCTTGAACCTTATCAACTCATAATTTATTACCAAGAGTTAGTAATAAGTGAGTGCAACCTCTTCATATTACCCTTATTGATTTCTGAATCTGCATACGGTTTACACTTGTATGCTCTGCCTTTTGTTTCGTAGGGCTTTTTCACGTATACATACAAGGCGCTACTTGAATAGCTATTTAACACAAGAAATGTTCATCAAAGCAACATTTATGTCAACATATTTTTCTGAGGAATGTTATTGTAATTCCTCCTGAGGAACTGCTTGCGACATAGAGCGGGGAAGCGCGTGTCGTGGGCACACGCAGTACTTCCCACTTATCTAGAGGAAGGCACATGCAACACATTTTTGAAACCTTTTTGAGAAATCAAATTAGACTTTGAAACAATTGACGAATGACAATCAGTGAATCTCAACTAGAGTGTCTAAATAACTTAAAGTTATGTCACAATTTTCTGAAATTCAGTGGAATTGTATTGATTCAGAATTATAAACTAGAATCATTGACAACCAGTGAATCTGAACTAAATTGTCAAAGAAACGTTCTTCACATTATTGTACCTTCCATGATCGCTTCACATGTTTGTTTATCCACCTTTTGTCGAAAAAGAAATATCATTGAAGAATTACAACACAGTATTCCAGGGGAGTTGCTAGGTCTGGAAAAGACCCCGGGCTACGCTGATGTCGGAACTGTTGGGACTGGGGGCTAGCTAGCCTTTTGGCTGTAGCTCCTGAGATTCTATCCGGGGCTACAACCAAAAGATCAGGGGCTGTAGCCTCCTTAGCCCCCCCCACCCCCAGCAACGCCCCTGCAGTATTCCATTGCTCATTTTTAAAAAGAATTTAGGTCCAATCTGTTGACGCATCCACTCCATTGCCACTGAAGGGATTATCTGCGAACCATTCATTTTGCAAATACAGCCAGAATCTCTGTACCTGCTGAACGCAAACTCACAACGCCCCCCGTACCCCCTAATGTGCAAATGCTTTTTACTAAAACAAACTGTGTGGGCCAATAGGATGTCATGTATGATGATTCATGACTGCACATGTTACACTTCAGATGAGCCCCTAGAGCAGGCAACATACAGTGCAGGCACATGTACAGAATGGCTCACTAGATCACTAGACAAACACGCACTCGAGGTTCGCGACTATATCATAGATCACCACATTGACATTCTGTGTATTCCGGAAACGTGGCCACACTAATGTAAACTTAGCCACAGCAGCTGGTTATTCCTTCTTTGGACAGAACAGAGAAGGCAACAGGGGTGGGGGGTCGCTAGTAGAGCCCGCTCATACCTCAACTTTTTTCAGACCTCAGTAACTTGTAGGGGTTGTGAAATTCTCTTTCTCAAAAGCACCCCTACTCCGAATAACTGCATAAATATTGTTCTGCTATGTAGGCCTCCCCATAATACTGCCTTTTCTATGATGATCTGGATGGCTTCTTATCCTCTCTTCTTAAGCTCAATACAGCTACTGTTTGGGGGATTTTAATAAATGGTTGGCAAACCAGCTTGACTCTGAGGCTATTCAACTTGCTCAGTTCCACATGTTTTAGGGGCTCTTTGTGGTTTTGGTGCCTTTTTCCCAGCGCCAAGAAAGAATGAATAGCTCTGGTTGAATTTTCCTCAGTCCCTCAGTCCTGGACTCTGGTGAGGGGACAGTGGACAAAGATTTCCTGCTTCCGTGGATCCACAAGGATGCTCACGAACTTTTGGCTGGATTCGTTTTCTGGAAGACATTGCACTCGATGATAGTCAGGGGTCCCCGGGCATTGGGATTCTGCACCCTAGGAAAGTCACAGCAAGTTGGGGGATGAGCCAAAATGAAGCTGGTCTTGAGACTAGCTGGTCCCATCAGCTCAGGAGAGGAGGTCATCCTGCACGGATTTTCCCAGTCAAAAAGGAAACGCAGTCAGCACAGCTGCAAGGCTTCACCAGCGCTTCTGTGGTCGTGGAAGGTGCTGCTAGCGTCTTTGCTCATCCTCTTCATTGAATATGATGTTCCAGTCGTTGACTCTGCCCGTAGTCCCAAAAGCCTAGCCTTTCATGCAAAATCCTATTCATTCACAGCCCTAGGGCTGTCAATCACCTGGGGGTGGCTGTCCTCCAGAACAGCGAGCAGCCAGAAAGAACCGGTTTCGGTCAGGCATACCTAGAGACAAAAGACAGCAACGCTTTGGGCCCCCACCCCTCACTTCTTGCATTTTCAAACACACTGGAGCCTGGGAATGCTTCAGGGCTGAAGCCTGCCAAAGGCAAAACACACAAAGGACTCAAACCTAGTTTAAACAACAGATGAAAAAGCCTAGAAGGAACTAAAATAAAGAAGACAGGGGCCATTTTAGAAAAATGGTCACCCATGGGTTCTGTACTGCAGCTGAGAAATCAGCCTGATAGCAACCTGCACAAAAGGTAGTAAACAGTAACCACTGCCATCAGTCATTCAAGTTAGTGTAACAAAAGGTTACATGGGAAGTGGGAGAAGGAGTTACTATGTAACCCCTCCACCCCCCCAGCACTCCACATAGGGTGGTGTGCGCTGGATCCACAAAAGAAAAGACGCATAAGATAAAATGTAATCGCACTGTTCTTGGGAACGGTAGTTCAGCCAAGAAAATGTATTTGAACATTAAAAGAATTCTCAGTGGCACTGCAGAGAGGGTGCTGTGTGTCTCTATGCAAAAACAGATGACTATGGAGTTTACTAGACTCCATTAAACAGTTACAAATCCCAGTCAGAGAAAAACACATGAGTGAGTGGCAAAAGGTTCCACTCATTTAGGAGGTCAAAAGAGCTGAGGGTCTCTAAGGTTAAAGGGAATTAGCACAGAAATTGAACATTCTCCCAAACAGGTGGGCTGGCCTCTCGGGAACTCTGGGGATTTCCGGGTAGGCCTCTGCCCCCTGGGCTTCTGTTGTGTGGTAACGGAGTCCAGTTTGCAATGTCTCTCTCTGGACACAGTCACATCAGGTAACACGAGGACACGCAGTGAAGATGGTGCCTGGGCCTGGGAACCCCCGAGCTCTCCTCTACAGGTAGGATGGCTTTATCCTGAGGCAGCTGAATGCTTGGACATGCTTAAACTAGTGGGCGGAAGGTCTTATAATTAGTCTGGTATAGTTCAAGAGAACTTTTCACAGCATTAAACATTTTAAAATGCAATATAATATTTCATCCATGTAATTGACCATGCAATATTTCACACAACATATCCTCGAATCCCACCTCAACATGACTGGTCGAATGATCACATTTAAACATCAATTTATATTCGCTTTTGTGATGTTATTGCAGGATTCCCCAGTTTAGTTTAATAGGTCAGTCGTGGATTGGGAGACAGAATTCATTTCAATCTTTTGGTTTTCCTCGATTTGCTGCCATGACCTGCAGAGTGCACTCCAGGGGTGCAGTGACGCCAGAACTCAACCGTTTTTATGTAATCAGGGGTGTGTACAAATGAAGGTTATTTTCAAAGCTACTTATCAAGCGTGTAATAAACTCTATAAACATTCATAAACTAGGAGATGTATTCCAGGAGGGTGTGAAGACAGTCGTTCAGGTCATGACTTGAGAGCACAGCGTCACTTTCTTTCATAATGTGACCATTCATTTATTGGTGACATAGAGAAGGGTGACCAATCCTGAACAGGATTCACAACTAGTGATTACTGTAAGAGTGAGAACGCCTTAATAATAAAATGCACTAGACAGTCTTATTGTATTGTATTGTACTTGGTTATTTATATAGCACTCTTTCCCCATTTGTATGACCTCAATGCGCTTTGTGATTGGAACGCCCTCAGTGACCTCAGTCAACGTGGTGGAGGTTCTAAGAGTTTAGACTAAGAGATGCTTGTGTGCATTTTCGCTGCCTTAGGACTTAGGTGGCTGGCTAGGCTCCAGTAAGCCGCCCAAAGGTCAGGCACGGGGTGGGTGCTGTTGATGGTTTAGGACACAGTGCTAGTGTTGAAGATTCAATGTGTTCCCAGCTAGACTGAATTTCCTTTTCGTTGGTAGTCGCTGTATGCTAGTGGCAGAGGTGTTGAGGTACGGCACGGGTTTCAGTGTGGACAGCCATGTGCGCTGCTAGACCGGAATGGCATAGCCATAGCTGCATTCTAGGGTGCATGGATGTTTGGCCGTGCTTGCGGCCTTTGTCCACATACGTGGTGTGAGGTATACGTACCGTATGCTTTAATGTAGGTCGACTTCAGCATTCTTTTTCTTTGTCCAATGTGGACGGCATGGTCTCATTATTCATGGTCTCCCTGGAGCGAGAGTCTGAGCAGCCAGGGCGAGTCCCTGAGGGGGGAGGGTGTGGGGGATGGTACACAGAATCCTGTGCAGTTTCCTTAGGGAGCACTACAGAAGATTAAGACTACAATAGTGCCGGTGTCAATGGTACAAGGCAAAGTGCCCAGGTGCAAAATGTTCATGTAGCTGCAGTCAAGTCTTTGTTAAACGATTCGAAAATGTGGTTGCAGAAGGTGAAAGATAATGTTAGATGATAGGGGCGGTAAACCCAAACACCTTTAGCAGTACCAACCGAAAAGGAAGGCCTGGTGGAACAATGTACCTTAAAATGTAGAAGAGGCTCCTGCGGTGGCAGTAGTTCCTGGCAGTTCCTGCAGAGGAAGAGTCTCTCGTCGTGGAGGAAGGTTCGAGTTACTGCACTGCCCAGGGATGAAACCAGCTGCGGTGCTGCCAAACGAAATAAAAGGTACGCTCCTTTAAATCACGGTCCAGGTGGACGGGTGCCTGGCTATCCGGTCTCCTAGTGCTTGGCACTGGCGATTCGACCAAGGCAGGTCCTGGAAGGCGATTGGCGAACTGGTTGGCCCCACTAGCTCAAGGGAAGAAAACTCTTGCAGATGAAGATCTTCTCGAGTCATTGGAGAAAAGTGGTGAGGATCTGCAGCAGGGCTTCACCGGTGGTTCAGTCGTTGCAGACGTCTTCGGCTTCTCTCCTCTTCGGCTTCTTAGTTCCAGTGGCAACGTCTTGTCCTCCAGTCCTCAGGACCCTGCTTTTATGCAGCAAGACCCCTATTCATACAGCCTAGCTGTCACTCACACAGTGGGGTGGCTCTCCTGGCGGGAGAACCCCCCAGCCTATCAGGGCAGAGTGTAACTTGGGCTGCGTAGGCAACCCTGTCCAGGGTGCCTATTCCCCCTCCCACACATCCTGTCTACCCCAGACTCAGTGGCGCCGAGAGGAGGGCTTCTGTGTAGAAGCCCGCCAAAAGGACGAACAAAGGATCCCTGACCTGGGTTAGGACTATAGAGAAAGACACGAGAAAGAAATAAAATAAAAGTTCTGGCAATAAAAACCTACCGGATAAAGTTAATATTAAAATAAACCGGCGGTATGTTAGAGGCTGTCAGTAAAAGTGGTGGCCTTGAACAATGGGAAAATCCCATAGGAAAATATTTGCGGTCGAATATTTTCGATAGTAACCACTGCCACCAGCCAGAAACCTTTGGGAGAGGGACTGTACGATACCCCCTCGAAAATGAACACACGGGAAAAATTATTAACCCTTCCCAGCTCCTCCATAGTAAGATGGGTTGTACTGGTTTTGTTCATAAGGTTTGACTAGTAAAGTCAATGGGGACTTTACATGCCCTGGGAGACAGTAGTCAGTCCCAGGGTATGGAGTCTATGTTTGGGGGTCGCTACGACACCCCTGTGGTACGGCACGGATGGTGCTGTGTACCACACATGTTAAAAAGATGATTCTTATGAGGGTGAGAAAAACCCCATAGACCATATGCACACAAGATAGCCTAAAACACACACTAGCAATCTGCCTAAGAGTGGGAAAAAAAGGAGTCTCACTCTTAGCAGGAAAAAAAACAAACCCTTCAAATCCAGCACAGCTGCTTGGGGACTCTATAGGTAAGGGAAATTAGCCATAGACGAGAATTCTGCCTAACAGGGGATGAGGAGGAAGGTATGGGGAAAGGGAGGACAACCTGGGTACCTGGTACCTGGGTTTGGGACACCTGGATAATGGGAGGAAACACCTAATGGGTCTTTCAACAGTCAAAATACAGAATTTCAGTTACAGTAATTATAATTCAAAATACAGTTTGAATTAAAGATGCTTGTGTGCATTTCTGCCGAGTTAGGGTTTAGGTGGGCTGGCAAGGCTCCAGTAAGCAGCCCGGAGGTCTGGCGTGTGGATGAGTGCTGTTGGTGTTTTAAGATAGGGGGGGAGTCATTCCGAGTTTGGAGGTAGCCAGGGTGCTATAACATTTACTCATGGTGAGAAGAGAAGCAGTTCCCAACAAAGCAGAGAAGATTGAAACATGCGTTGCCCACCGAAACTTGCAATCTGCAGGCACTCTCTCAGGCTAGGTGATCAGATCAGTGGCAACAATGGGAACACATACGCCTTGCCATTACCTTGAAAAGGTACACCGAGCGCTGTGAACAGAACAGGGTCGCAGGCCTGGGAGGACACGGTTTAGCCAATCCAGGCGCTCTGATCATGGGGTGCTGTAGAATGTTGCACAAGGCAATGGTCTTTGTGCGACCCGCAACAATATATTAGATCATTTTTTGGGGAAGTCCCAGGCAAAGCCACCTGACACGGTAGACCAAAGAGGATTCAAATGTAGACTGGCTCTGTAGGTAATAGACTTGAGCAAACCAATTGGGATACCCCTCAGGTTTTTTGAGATGGAGTTGATGTTTGTGACATCACCGGAGTACAAAACTGGGTGACTGCAGCTCAGGAGCTGTGATTGCTGGAGGTTTGCGATTTCCTGTATGAACCCTGTCTATTGGAGAATAAACACAGTAAATGTTGCCTCATGGCTGAGTCTTCCGCTATTGCCAGAGGAGGTTTGATGGTTCTTAGATACTCTGCTGTCGTGTGATATCATTAATGCGAGCCCCAGTCCTCGTGCCTATTAGAGATGCTTTAAAATATATTTACTGCAGCTTTCAAGTTATTTTACACATTTCACATTATTTTTTATTAAAAATAAACAAGGTAGAGTAATAGTTAGGTTTTGGTTTAAAATGGCTCTGAAAATGTACATCTAGTCACGTGTGGGGATTGGTCAAGTGTTTTGGTGGAAGGAGCACCTTGATTGGCTGTGCAGTGAGTGTCTATTCTAGAAGTAAGCCATTCTGTCTACAGTTTTGATTAACATTGTGAACTAGCTATTGAATTTGCTAGGGCAATGTGCTTTTTGAGTAATGGTTATTTTGTTCATGCGTTGACGCAGCGGGGTACATGGTGCCTCTGTTTATACTGCTACTGATGGGAAGTACCACTGGAGCGGGACAGCGAGAGCTACGGCAGCTGAGATGAAGAGCGCTTTAATGGGGATGTGGCCAGCGGCGGCGCAAGCCCTTGTTGTGCGCCTCCTGTTTTGCCCTGGGTTGTGGAGCCTGGTTCCAGTGTGCAGTGTAGTGGCAGGTGCCACTTCCCTGGAGGCTTCGGTGGTTGGCTGGATCGCATTGTGCTTTTTTGTTGACTTATCTTGCCGGCGGCAGCTTAGTAAAGCCAGCTACTAAGACTGAAATTAAGGAATTGGCATCAATAAGCATCCCGCACAGCATTGCCCTGAGCTGCTTTAAGGGGCTGAGTAGGGATTGTGTGGAGTTGAGGGAGTGGGCACGGGAGAGCCTCACCAGGAGGCCCGCTAGTGTCCGGCATTTCCTCCACTGTGTGGGGTTTGGCCTCCATTTTATAGATGGACGGTGCGGGCTATGGCCCCAGGTGGTCATGCTGTGGGTAGTCGGCATAAAGGGAATGTATTTGACGTTGTGGTCTTGCTGTGCGACACCAGCATTCCAATGTAGCTTTCCTGAAGAAGGCCCCTTTGAATTTTGCGCTGGATGTTCAGTGCTGGCTTTCCCGCACCATCGACCGGCATCGATACTAGGGATGTAACGGTATAACGGTATACCGTTAAAGATACCGTGAACCACTTAATTGAACAATAATAACCGTCACTTTGTTTATACCGTTATACCGTTCATACCGTAAAGTGTGCTTTTCAATCTGATTTGGAAAGGCTGCAGTAAGCAAGTGCTGCGCAGTCTTGGTCTTGCACTGTTGGATGTGCCGTCTGCCAAGTAGTTTCAGTTGGAGCAGTTTTTAATGCCATTCCATAAACCACACGTGCCTGACACAAAATCAATATGTTAGCAATAGGAAGAATAGGTACAGTGCCAAGAAGGAAAAGGGTTTACTTTGGATTGGCGGCTTTGGGGTTTGTATATTTATAATGGATAATGTTCTCTAAACATATGGCAATGGGGGATTTCCCTGGTTCTATCATTGAATTTACATATAATAAGTCACACTGCGAAATTCACTCATCTCTGTGGGCATTCCCTGCTGCCATACCAAAGGGTAACATGTCCGTGATTACTGAACACCTTTTGGCCCGCAAGTAAACTAAAGGCTGTAACGCAAAGAGAGTGCGTCTGTGTGTGTGTGTGTGTGTCTGTGTGTGTACAAGTGTATACTACCATCAGCCTCCATTGATCTGTGACATGCAGGTTATCAAGATGGCAACATGTTCATCTTCACCAGTAGCCAGTGGGGGAGCATAAAGCCTAAATGACCACTTAGGTAAAGCTATTCAGTTTGCTTTGCCAGTTGCAGCAGGGCTCCCCCCCTCCTCCTCTCTACACGTTTGCTTGTGTTTGATGGAAGCAAGGCATTTCAGTGGAAAGTATGTTGAAAAGCCCAATTCTGGCCCTGGTTTTGTTTGTGATGCTAAATCTGTCAATTTATGACCTTTTAGAAAATATTTGTTAAGATTGGTTAACTCCACCTGCTACACCGCGATAACCATGATATACCGTCATTGGGCAAGAAGGTTATCGTACTGTCATAAAACTAATACCGTGACACCCCTATACATATGTCTTGCTGGGAGATATTAAGAGCAGCGCGCCACAGCAATTCAGGCTGCATTTCTCGGTGGGGGAAGGGTTACCCCGAGAATGAGATTTTTGTTTCAGCGGTTTGTTCAGGGCGGGCTTTCCTGTGCCGCCGCCGCCTGGCACAGTCCCGGAGGCCACTGGGGATTTGGTTTGTTATCAGTTGCTGCCCGCCATGGTGGTTTCCATTTCTATGGCTTGCTGTGAGTTTACATTTCGGTATAGTATGTTTCCGGGTCGGATTGCGTTTGGCGCCAGTGAGCAACATCCTTAATGGTGGCTGTTCGGAAAACCTGATTTCTGTTATTATGGGTTTGCATTGTTGTATAATACCCCAGAGCGATAGTCCCAGTGCGAGCAGGGTACGTGTATTTCAGGGGTGCGCGGGAAGTTCCACACGCGATTGTCCCAGTGCGAGCAGGGTACGTGTATTTCAGGGGTTCTGGGGAGTACTACACGTGAATTGGCCGTGTGGGTCCTCCCAGGTGTACGCTCCACAACCTCCACGGCCCCTGCAGGCAGCCCACACCACGGGGGACTACCCTGCACCCCTGCTCATGTCCCGCAGGCAGCCCATCCACCATGGACATGCCCCCCAGCCAACCCACATGTCACCTTGCACTACTGATCAACAATGCATGTCTCCCACCACCCCCACGCCCCAGCACTGTGGGGCACCTGCCAGCAGGCCCCCACCCATGTCTCCCACCACCCCCACCCCCCAGCCACCAGGGGCAGCCTCCACCAGGCCCCCACTCATGTCTCCCACCACCCCCACCCCCCAGCAGTGCAGGGGCACCCTCCACCAGGCCCCCACCCATGTCTCCCACCACCCAGCAGTGCAGGGGCAGCCTCCACCAGGCACCCACTCATGTCTCCCACTACCCCCACCCCCTGCCACCATGGGCAGCCCCCACCAGGCCCCCACTCATGTCCCCCTGCACCCCCACCCCCCAGCCACCAGGGGCAGCCTCCACCAGGCCCCCACCCATGTCTCCCACCACCCCCACCCCCCAGCAGTGCAGGGGCAGCCTCCACCAGGCCCCCACTCATGTCTCCCACCACCCCCACCCCCCGGCCACCAGGGGCAGCCTCCACCAGGCCCCCGCCCATGTCTCCCACCACCCCCACCCCCCAGCAGTGCAGGGGCAGCCTCCACCAGGCACCCTCTCATGTCTCCCACCACCCCCACCCCCCTGGCCCCATGGCCACCCTCCACCAGGCCCCCACTCATGTCCCCCTGCACCCCCACCCCCCAGCATCCAGGGTCACCCTCCACCAGGCACCCACTCATGTCTCCCACCACCCCCACCCCCCAGCAGTGCAGGGGCAGCCTCCACCAGGCCCCCACTCATGTCTCTCACCACCCCCACCCCCCAGCAGTGCAGGGGCAGCCTCCACCAGGCCCCAACTCATGTCTCCCACCACCCCCACCCCCCAGCCACCAGGGGCAGCCCCCACCAGGCACCCACTCATGTCTCCCACCACCCCCACTCCCCAGCAGTGCAGGGGAAGCCTCCACCAGGCCCCCACTCATGTCTCCCACCACCCCCACCCCCCAGCAGTGCAGGGGCAGCCTCCACCAGACCCCAACTCATGTCTCCCACCACCCCCACCCCCCAGCCACCAGGGGCAGCCCCCACCAGGCCCCCAACCATGTCTCCCACCACCCCCACCCCCCAGCAGTGCAGGGTCACCCTCCACCAGGCCCCCACTCATGTCTCCCACCACCCCACCCCCCAGCCACCAGGGGCAGCCTCCACCAGGCCAACACCCATGTCTCCCACCACCCCCACCCCCCAGCAGTGCAGGGTCACCCTCCACCAGGCCCCCACTCATGTCTCCCACCCCCCCACCCCCCAGCAGTGCAGGGGCAGCCTCCACCAGGCCCCCACTCATGTCTCCCACCACCCCCGCCCCCCAGCATCCAGGGTCACCCTCCACCAGGCCCCCACTCATGTCTCCCACCACCCCCACCCCCCAGCCAACAGGGGCAGCCTCCACCAGGCCCCCACTCATGTCCCCCTGCACCCCCACCCCCCAGCATCCAGGGTCACCCTCCACCAGGCACCCACCCATGTCTCCCACCACCCCCACCCCCCAGCAGTGCAGGGGCAGCCTCCACCAGGCCCCCACCCATGTCTCCCACCACCCCCACCCCCCAGCAGTGCAGGGGCAGCCTCCACCAGGCCCCCACTCATGTCGCACACCACCCCCACCCCCCAGCCACCAGGGGCAGCCTCCACCAGGCCCCCACCCATGTCTCCCACCACCCCCACCCCCCAGCAGTGCAGGGGCAGCCTCCACCAGGCACCCACTCATGTCTCCCACCACCCCCACCCCCCTGCCACCATGGCCACCCTCCACCAGGCCCCCACTCATGTCCCCCTGCACCCCCACCCCCCAGCATCCAGGGTCACCCTCCACCAGGCACCCACCCCTGTCTCCCACCACCCCCACCCCCCAGCAGTGCAGGGGCACCCTCCACCAGGCCCCCACCCATGTCTCCCACCACCCAGCAGTGCAGGGGCAGCCTCCACCAGGCACCCACTCATGTCTCCCACCACCCCCACCCCCTGCCACCATGGGCAGCCCCCACCAGGCCCCCACTCATGTCCCCCTGCACCCCCACCCCCCAGCCACCAGGGGCAGCCTCCACCAGGCCCCCACCCATGTCTCCCACCACCCCCACCCCCCAGCAGTGCAGGGGCAGCCTCCACCAGGCCCCCACTCATGTCTCCCACCACCCCCACCCCCCGGCCACCAGGGGCAGCCTCCACCAGGCCCCCGCCCATGTCTCCCACCACCCCCACCCCCCAGCAGTGCAGGGGCAGCCTCCACCAGGCACCCACTCATGTCTCCCACCACCCCCACCCCCCTGCCACCATGGCCACCCTCCACCAGGCCCCCACTCATGTCCCCCTGCACCCCCACCCCCCAGCATCCAGGGTCACCCTCCACCAGGCACCCACTCATGTCTCCCACCACCCCCACCCCCCAGCAGTGCAGGGGCAGCCTCCACGAGGCCCCCACTCATGTCTTTCACCACCCCCACCCCCCAGCAGTGCAGGGGCAGCCCCCACCAGGCCCCAACTCATGTCTCCCACCACCCCCACCCCCCAGCCACCAGGGGCAGCCCCCACCAGGCACCCAACCATGTCTCCCACCACCCCCACCCCCCAGCAGTGCAGAGGAAGCCTCCACCAGGCCCCCACTCATGTCTCCCACCACCCCCACCCCCCAGCAGTGCAGGGGCAGCCTCCACCAGGCCCCAACTCATGTCTCCCACCACCCCCACCCCCCAGCCACCAGGGGCAGCCCCCACCAGGCCCCCAACCATGTCTCCCACCACCCCCACCCCCCAGCAGTGCAGGGGCAGCCTCCACCAGGCCCCCACTCATGTCTCCCACCACCCCCACCCCCCAGCATCCAGGGTCACCCTCCACCAGGCCCCCACTCATGTCTCCCACCACCCCCACCCCCCAGCCACCAGGGGCAGCCTCCGCCAGGCCCCCACCCATGTCTCCCACCGCCCCCACCCCCCAGCAGTGCAGGGTCACCCTCCACCAGGCCCCCACTCATGTCTCCCACCCCCCCACCCCCAGCAGTGCAGGGGCAGCCTCCACCAGGCCCCCACTCATGTCTCCCACCACCCCCGCCTCCCAGCATCCAGGGTCACCCTCCACCAGGCCCCCACTCATGTCTCCCACCACCCCCACCCCCCCAGCCACCAGGGGCAGCCTCCACCAGGCCCCCACCCATGTCTCCCACCACCCCCACCCCCCAGCCAACAGGGGCAGCCTCCACCAGGCCCCCACCCATGTCTCCCACCACCCCCACCCCCCAGCAGTGCAGGGGCAGCCTCCACCAGGCACCCACTCATGTCTCCCACCACCCCCACCCCCCTGCCACCATGGCCACCCTCCACCAGGCCCCCACTCATGTCCCCTGCACCCCCACCCCCCAGCATCCAGGGTCACCCTCCACCAGGCCCCCACTCATGTCTCCCACCACCCCCACCCCCCAGCAGTGCAGGGGCAGCCTCCACCAGGCCCCCACCCATGTCTCCCACCACCCCCACCCCCCAGCAGTGCAGGGGCAGCCTCCACCAGGCCCCCACTCATGTCTCCCACCACCCCCACCCCCCAGCCACCAGGGGCAGCCTCCACCAGGCCCCCACCCATGTCTCCCACCACACCCACCCCCCAGCAGTGCAGGGGCAGCCTCCACCAGGCACCCACTCATGTCTCCCACCACCCCCAACCCCCTGCCACCATGGCCACCCTCCACCAGGCCCCCACTCATGTCCCCCTGCACCCCCACCCCCCAGCATCCAGGGTCACCCTCCACCAGGCCCCCACTCATGTCTCCCACCACCCCCACCCCCCAGCAGTGCAGGGGCAGCCTCCACCAGGCCCCAACTCATGTCTCCCACCACCCCCACCCCCCAGCCACCAGAGGCAGCCCCCACCAGGCACCCACTCATGTCTCCCACCACCCCCACCCCCAGCAGTGCAGGGGCAGCCTCCACCAGGCCCCCACTCATGTCTCCCACCACCCCCACCCCCCAGCAGTGCAGGGGCAGCCTCCACCAGGCCCCAACTCATGTCTCCCACCACCCCCACCCCCCAGCCACCAGGGGCAGCCCCCACCAGGCCCCCACCCATGTCTCCCACCACCCCCTAGCAGTGCAGGGGCAGCCTCCACAAGGCCCCCACTCATGTCTCCCACCACCCCCACCCCCCCCAGCATCCAGGGTCAACCTCCACCAGGCCCCCACTCATGTCTCCCACCACCCCCACCCCCCAGCCACCAGGGGCAGCCTCCACCAGTCCCCCACCCATGTCTCCCACCACCCCCACCCCCCAGCAGTGCAGGGTCACCCTCCACCAGGCCCCCACTCATGTCTCCCACCACCCCCACCCCCCAGCATCCAGGGTCACCCTCCACCAGGCACCCACTCATGTCTCCCACCACCCCCACCCCCCAGCAGTGCAGGGGCAGCCTCCACCAGGCCCCCACTCATGTCTCCCACCACCCCCACCCCCCAGCATCCAGGGTCACCCTCCACCAGGCCCCCACTCATGTCTCCCACCACCCCCACCCCCCAGCAGTGCCGGGTCACCCTCCACCAGGCCCCCACTCATGTCTCCCACCACCCCCACCCCCCAGCCACCAGGGGCAGCATCCACCAGGCCCCCACCCATGTCTCCCACCACCCCCACCCCCCAGCAGTGCAGGGGCAGCCTCCACCAGGCACCCACTCATGTCTTCCCACCACCCCAACCCCCTGCAACCATGGCCACCCTCCACCAGGCCCCCACTCATGTCCCCCTGCACCCCCACCCCCCAGCATCCAGGGTCACCCTCCACCAGGCACCCACTCATGTCTCCCACCACCCCCACCCCCCAGCAGTGCAGGGGCAGCCTCCACCAGGCCCCCACTCATGTCCCCCACCACCCCCACCCCCCAGCAGTGCAGGGGCAGCCTCCACCAGGCCCCCACTCATGTCTCCCACCACCCCCACCCCCAGCCACCAGGGGCAGCCCCCACCAGGCCCCCACCCATGTCTCCCACCACCCCCAACCCCCAGCAGTGCAGGGGCAGCCTCCACCAGGCCCCCACTCATGTCTACCACCACCCCCACCCCCCAGCCACCAGGGGCAGCCTCCACCAGGCCCCCACTCATGTCTCCCACCACCCCCACCCCCCAGCCACCAGGGGCAGCCTCCACCAGGCCCCCACCCATGTCTCCCACCACCCCCACCCCCCTGCCACCATGGGCAGCCCCCACCAGGTCCTCACAATCCCCAATCATGTGCGTAATGGTCAGCCTCCACAGCCAAAAAGCCCTACCAAGTAACCCATTCACCCACATGGAAATTGAAATCACATGTTACACCCCCAATGTTCATGAAGCTAATTAACCCATGTCCGTCACACACAATGGTTGCAATTGAATGGGAAAACACACAACATGACATGCATGAAACCAATGAGATGATCCCACGCAGTTAGAAGTTTGAGTTCCTCGTTTGCCCACTCAAGGCGCCCCCCATGATTGATGGTGCCAAGATCTCTGTATGTTTGTGGGTTATCAAGTAGAGCAGCTGCCTCCTGTGGGGAAGCCGAGGCGTGGTCCTGTCAGATTCTGTCGGATACACATATTTCCTGTTTTAACTGGACGGCGGCTTCACTGCAGAGGAAGGGCAGCTGGGTCCGTGCCCTCTACTCATCTGGGTGTCTACAGCACTGCTCTGGGAGGCAGAACCGTGCTAGTGAACCCAGAGGTCCTTTAAGACGAGGGAACAGTATCTGAGATGGATGGGGTGCAGATCTTACTCACACATCAATAATCAGAGCGAATCAGGAAGTCTGGCAAAATCACGGCTGTTTTATTAACAATTATCTAAATCAGTGAGTACAACGGACATCAACGGATGTTCACTCAAGTCTCAACGATTTACATGAAAAAACACAACTTTGTACTAGAAATTTGTCATAAGTGACGTCATACTATGTGGCAAAAAAAGAAAACCTACTAGGGGATGTGATTGGCTTAAAGGGAACATCTAAGTATACTTTCTATAAGGGCAAGGATCGTGATTGGGTCTCTGTGGTCCGGTGGACAACTAAGCCCACCCCAAGTGCAAGTCATCTTCCGTGTCATGAAAATGCACAACGTTCTATTGGCTTCTCAAACTATAGGGCTCCTTGCTACGTGGCCCTGTACAATTGGTTGGCACGCTTGTACCCTTCGGGAATATTCCACTCGCCAGCAGCACGCAAGCTAGTACCCCAGGTGCTGGGAGGGTTGGCCTGGCCATGCCTCCCCACCCAATTAGCCCAACATCCATCATCACTCCTGTGGTCTGCCATTCAATTACTGAGTTTGAACTCAGCCCCGCAAGTTTCACTGCGCCTGAGAATAGAAGGGAGTGTGAGCATGGCCTTATCTTCTGGTCTCGGTGTAGCTGCTCGCCCCAAAGTCTGTTTTCATCTGACCATGTGACTAGAGACCACGCTTTGAGCTCCTCCATTGTATTTCTAGTGTTTTTCCATTACACCTCAAACAGGAGCTCAGCTAGCTTCTCACGTTCATTGTACCTTCTCAAGTTGATAACCAGGCTCTTGGCGGCCCGACTCCTGACACTGGGCCAGGCAAGTCTTCTCAAATCTTCCTTCGCCTTCAGCTTGTTTTATTCTGCTGCGTCACACTTCCAGTCCTATCATTCAGGGGGTCCAAGTTTCCTCAAATGCATCGTTGAACATCCAGATTCTATACATTGTTATATATATATATATATATATTGGCGGCACCACCTGCAGTCTATTCACTACGTAGCCAGCCTTCAAGATCACTTAGTCTACTTCCGTAACTGCATCTGTACATTTATAAAATGGCTGTGCATTTTCTTCAGTGCTTCTCCGCACGTGCAATCTTCATTTCGCTTTGGAAATGTTGTTTAAATCTTTACTTCGTGTTAGGCAGAATTATATGCAGTGCCCTTGGGGAACACCACACACAAATAAAACTACAAGTGACAGTACATATTCAACTTTGGTACAAGCCTGTACTACACAGCAAAAGTTGTAGTGATGGCTGAGCAGCCAGACTTATCTCAAGAGCAAGTGAACAGTATCAATAGTTACACAAAGCACAGCAATTACTATGATTCAAACAAACACTGCCTCAAGGTTTCTGAGAAAAAGAATATACATTTATTTACACATCAGCTGTATAACATCTCACTAAAGTAAAGCAGTTTAAAAATCACACTCTTAATACAGCACACCACTCCCAATAGGTTCCAGACACGTTAAGCTCACAAAATGAAGTGGGAGCAAAATGCCACTCCAGAGATTTAAAAGGGAGGGAAAGAAAATGTTAGGCAGAAATTGAACAGCACCAACAGGTAAGTAAGCAGGGCAATCTAGAAAGAGGAACTACAGTGATGGAATCCAATCAAAAAGGCTTAGGGCCAAAGTCAATAGGACAAAAGTCTTTTGCTCAAGATCACACAGCTCAGGGTAGTTCGCGGTTAAGTCTTTGCAAAGAGTCCTGGACAAAGTTGGTCGGCAGAAAAGTTAGTTTAAAGAGTAGAGAAGGACAAGCCCTCGGATTGGAGAAAGATTTCACACACTTTCACCGCGGCTGAACGAAACGAACAACCGGATTTGAACAGTACCTTTAAATGGAGAAGAAGCTGTAGCTGAGGCGGACGTTCCTGTTAGTTTCTGCAGGCTCAAGGTGCCTGATTCGACTGTCGGACTGACATGAAGTAGGAAGACTGGAGGGACCTGCAGTGCCCAGGGAAGAAACCAGCAGCCGAGCAAATCAACAAATAAAAGGTGCGCTCCTTAAAACCCAAGCAGGGTCCGACCTTCCTGGCTATCCGGCCCACTGTAGCTCTGTACAGTGAATTTGACCAGAGGATGAAGTCCTGGCTTGCAGTTTGGGCAAACTCGTTGGTCCCACCAGCTCAAGGGAAGAAGATTCCTGGTAGATCTTCTCTGTCATTGGAGTCTGAAGATTCGGACCTGCAGCAGGGCTTCACCGGGCGGTTCAGTCGTTGTAGGGCTCCTCTTCTGTCAGCTTCTCATCGGTTCTTTCATTCCAGTGGCGACTCTGCCTTTCCCGACTCAGAGACCTGCTTTTTATGCAATTTTCCCCCATTCACACAGCCTGGCTGTCAATCACACAGCAGGGTGGCTGTCCTGCCGGGACAGTCACCACAGCCAATCAGTTCAGAGAGTGACATGGTCTCCAAGGAGACCCTGTACAGGTGTCCGAAACCCCTCCCTCACATCCTGTCCCCCCCAGACATAGAGGTGTATGAGCCCACGAAAAGACGGTGAACAAAGTAATCAACCCGGGTTATTGCACGCAGAGTAAAACACGAGAAAGACTTTTACAAAAAGAAATGGTGAATAAACCCAGCCGTAACTGAAATAAAACATATATGGTCTAGCGGGTTTAGGTTCGAGGCTACCAAGATAGCCTAAAACAATACCAAGGTTATTTAAGATAACCGCGGTAGGAAAAATAGGGTAGTTGCCACTGCCACCAGCCAAGTCTTGATGAACAGGGAGCAAAACAATGCTCCAAGAGAAACAGACAAAAAGGGACAAGTATTAATCCTTTCCAGTACTCCATGTAAGAGAGGGTCTACTGGGCCTGTGGTTTTACAGAGGCTAATAAAGTGAATGGCAACTTTATATGCTCTGGGAGACAGTAGTCAGTCCCAGAAAATTGAGTCTGAGTTGGGAAGTTAAAAGACAACCCTGTGTCACTGCACTGAAGGTGCTGTGTAACACACAGTAAAAAGATGATGCCTGTGGAGTAAGTGAGGCTCCACAGTCTATGAACACACAGCAAAACACATGTAAGAGTGGGAAAAAAGGCTCACATTCTTACCAGGTGAAAAAGATAAATCCCAGAAATCCAGCAAAGCTGCTGAGGGACTCAGGAGGTAAGGGAAATTAGCCATTCTGGAGAATTCTCCCTAACACTTTGCCATCAGATTCTATAAGGTCAATATTCTGTCTTTATTGGCATCTCTTCTGTGTGCGTCATTTCTACTTCTTGCAACGTCACCAGTCTTCTCTTTCATACATTTTCACACTCCTTCCGGAACTTCCTCCAGAAGACCGTCATTTCTCTGCAAATATGTATAGAGTTTCCTCAGTGGATACCTTGTTTCACAGACTCTTTGTGGTCTAGGCATCATTACTGGTTTTGCGCATGTCGCAATTTACCGGCTGTCAACATATAGCCAGAATGGGGGCGGGACCTCCGGTAGAGGTGCTTGGCTCCTCCTCTACACTGGTATTTGCCTGCCCCTACCCCATGCACATTACTGGACTTTATCCAAATATATCACCAACATTAAGGCATATCTCTATGGCAAGCTTGGACCAAACTGTGGGGGGCGGGAGGATAACCAGATAGTGGGACGTACCTGTCGCACTTAGGCACATGGTTACGTTTTCAACTGTCTGTATTACAGTAAAAAGCAAATGTGAACACACCCCACTCTGTGGCGCAACACTGTTGAGCTCACTAGGCTTCAGTCCCCTTTTTGGTCTATGTTGACTTGACCTGGTTGACCTACGGAGCCGTGGGCGGACCGAACAGGACAGAGATGTCAAACAGTGCCTGGACGTCGTGGTTAACAAAGGCCCTGCAATTACTAAGGTAAAGCATTTCTCTGTTCACACCTGCCTTCATATGCAATACATTTTCAAGCTATTGAAGGAGGCCACTCATTCTCACAGAAGTCCTTAAGTGGGTGCTTTCCGACTTAAAGGAGAGAGATAACTGCTTGTAACATTGAAGCTGCACTGGAATAATCTACCTAGAGTGTGTAAAGAAGCTAGATGTCCCCACACAAATAGGTTTGCCCCCTGCCTCTCCCAACATTTGAAGGGTTAGCCCCTCCCCGAAAAGTAGGGTTTGTTGGGCCCCTGCCTCCTGTTGAAAGTGTCATTGGCCCTCGCAGGCCATGCAAACAGAATCGCCTCAAGACCCGTGGCTAAATGAAATGAGGTGGGAGGGCAGAAGCCATGCCTTTACTGTGTTATGCCTTTCTCAGTAGGGAAACATTATTCTTACCCCTGGTATTTGGGGTCTGATTCCAGATTTTGGATTTACTAGTCCATCCCATACATGTTTATGCAAAAAACTCTCAATCATCTTCTTATACTTCAAAATACAAAAAATAAATTGCCAAAACGATTGTCTTTGCCAATGCTTGTTTTATTGTTGCAAGGGATTTTTTACTCACACTAAAGATAAAACAGAGTAAAGAAGAGTGCTCTTGCAAAGGGTGGGCGAGTGGGAATTTGTGCAGCCAGCAAGGATATGTGTCCTTAATGTGGCATAGCATTTTATTTACTGGAGTTAACAACAACACCAACATGATTAGTGTTTTTCCATGCAGGGGGCGGGGGAATCGGGGAGGGGGTTCATTTGTGCATCCAGTTAGGGTATGTTTTCTTACTGTGGCATGGCATTAATGGCAAATCCAACATGAATACGTTGCTATGGTGGAATACTGCAGCAGCATGGACATGGATGAGCAGGAGCTGCATCAAAATGTTTCGATTGGATGGATACTGCCATCTAGTGGCCATATTATGAAAATGTGTTGTAAAAGGTATGCTACACTGCAACACCGATTGCAAAGTGTGTGCTCTTTTGCCCAATTGTTCACGTTAAGGGCCTGATTCATGGAAGTGTTTTATCCCGTAGGAAAACTGTCCATGAATCAGGCCCTAAGTGTGCTGTAAGATTCGCCATTTGATCTCATATTCATTTGTTCTGTTCTCGTGCTGGGGGCCTGGAATCCTTCTTGATTGGTCCTTGCTCCCTTGCTTGCTTGGTCACTCGCACATATTCATGGCGAAGGTTTAGTCTCCTCTGATTAAAATAATGGCCAGCTGTGACTGCCACTCAGTGCACATTTCTGCTCTATTTCATTTACCGAGGGAAAAGAGCAAAAATTCACAGTCCCTCTTACAGAGGAAATTGTCTAGGTACAAAACATGTTGAGCTAAAGATTTAGTTTAATATAATGTTTTAGACTTTTTATGCAAATTTTATTTCTGTAGCTTAATATTTGTTCACTCTTCTTATTAGATATACATTATTCGTACCATTTTTGATTGATGCATTTGGGTAAAATGTACAGTTTTTCCTATAAAGAATGTCTAGGTAGATAACTCACAAAACGCTGGCCACCCCGAACTCTAAGCCTCCTACTCAACACAAGAGCAACCTTCCACCGCCATTCACCTTCAGAAAGGAAACCGCCCCTGAGGTCTTACACATTATGAAACAAAGAAAACCCTCACTCTGCAAAGTAGACATCTGCCCAGCAAACATAATCAAAGACTGCACTGAGTCCCTAGCGCCGTTCATTGCAACCTTTACCAATGCATCATTTGCCAGTGGGCTCAGTACCCTCCTCACTTAAAGAAGCCTGGGTTCGCCCACTGCTGAAAAAGCCCACACTAGATCCAGACTCCCCTAATAACTACAGGCCCATTACAACAGTGCCATTCTTGCTGAAAATCCTGGATAAGGCTGCTTATCTGCAGATACAAGCCTACCTCGAATCTCACAACATCCTAGGCAAGAGACAGTCCGGCGTTCGCCCACGCCACGGCACAGAGTCAGCGCTACTGGACCTAAAAAACCAACTCCTAAAAAACATGGACAAAGGCAAATGTGCCATCCTCTTACTCCTTGACCTGTTGGCTGCGTTCAAACTAGTTGACCACAAAACCCTAAAGACACACCTCACCAATACAGCTCACTTCTCTACTGAAGCCACAACATGGATCTCATCCTCCCTGGAGGGCAGAGCTATGCGAGTCTACTCAGACCAAGCATCAGCCACCCCCTCCCCCATCAACTGCCGAGTACCACAAGGTTCCTGAACCTCCCCTACACTATATAACCTATTCACACTCCCTCTATTCAACGACCTAGAAGAATTCGGCATAACGTTCACCAATTATGCTGACGATACACAAATTCTTCTCCCATTAACTAGTGATTACAATCAAGACCTAAAAGCCCTACAACACACATATGCCATCATCCAGGCCTGGATGGCAGCCAATGGCCTCTGTCTCAATGGAGACAAGACAGAGATCTTACTGGTTGGCCCCAAATAATCCCTTAGCAAACTAGACAGCAAATATAAAACCTTCCTAATTGAGAACTCGGTCATCTCGGTCTCCTCTGCTGTAAAAACCATGGGAGTCTATCTAGATTCCACCCCGTCCATGGACAGACATGTCAGTCACATCTCCTCCTCAGCAGCCTTAACAACCAAAATAATGAATGCAGTAAAACCTCACCTATCCACTACAAACTGCCTCAACATAGCCAGGGCCACCATAGGTGCCAAATTGGACTACTGCAACGTCCTCCTATTAGGCACCTCTGCCAAAAACATTAATAGACTCCAAATCACACAGAACAACGCCTTGAGAGCTGCCCTCAATATTCCGAAGAGGGAACATATCTCCCTAGCAAGACAAAATGCCCACTGGCTCCCAGTCAAAGAGCGCATCCAGTTCAAGACCCTCACCATTACCCACAGATGCATTTCCCAATCTGCCCCTAACTACCTTACTGATTGGATACAACCAGTCCAAACAATCAGGCCCAGAAGGGAACTGTACACGAACCAACTCTTAGTCCCTAACTTCAACAGAGTTAAAGCTGGCGGCTCGAGCTTTGAAGTCCTAGCGCCAAAAGCATGGAACTCCTTACCGCCAAAACTGAGAGCGGAAACATCCCTCATTGCCTTCAGAAAAGCACTGAAAGCCACCTTTTTTAAGTGAATCCCTCTTATAACTCTACTGCAATGCAAATAATCTCTGTATTCAACTGCTGTACCAAAGTTCACTGTTCCCATGTAACCTCGTATCTTCAACCTTGTCTGTAACCATGTCCACTGCCTTTCATGATACTCACCTGTGATAAGTAAACCTTCTTGTAACAGTGCCACGATGCCCTAGGGCAGCTGTGCGCTTTAAAATTGAAAATAAATAAATAACTTCCTTCCCTCTGTGTGGTCCTAGAGTTGGGGGACCCCCAAAGGGGCTTGGGCTGACTGGAGCCCCCCCTAGGCCTCGGGCCTGACCAGTGCTGGAAATGGAAACCATTTTTGGGGGGAACTGTCACCTCTTTGGAGGAGTGGGGTTGCGGGAATGTGGGGGTGTGACCCCCAGCCAGGTTGCACAACACAGTATCTCTTCATTGAACCCAATACTAGCGATTTGCATAAAAGCAAAGACACAAAACAGAGCTCAGCACAGCCGAGCGGGGTGTGCAATTCCCGTGAGGAGAGGACACTTTCTTGCTGCTGCTGCTGCATTTTGCCAACGTGCGCTGGGAGTTCTAAGAACTCGCGCATTTCGCATTTTCAATTCGCCTGCTCGCTTCCAGGAGGAGGCGGAGCGCTGTGCCGTCACGTGACTGCTCACCTGACCTATCCAGGCACACAAAACAGAGCTCAGCACAGCCGAGCCGGGTGTGTAATTCCCGTGAGGAGAGGACACTTTCTTGATGCTGCTGCTGCATTTTGTCAACGTGCGCTGGGAGTTCTAAGAACTCACGCATTTCGCATTTTCAACTCGCCTGCTCGCTCACTTCCAGGAAGAGGCGGAGCACTGTGCCGTCAAGTGACTGCTCACCTGACCTATCCAGGCACACAAAACAGAGCTCAGCACAGCAGAACGGGGTGTGCAATTCCCGTGAGGAGAGGACACTTTCTTGCTGCTGCTGCATTTTGTCAATGTGCGCTGGGAGTTCTAAGAACTCGCACATTTCGCATTTTCAACTCGCCTGCTTGCTCGCTTCCAGGAGGAGGCGGAGCGCTGTGCCATCACGTGACTGCTCACCTGACCTATCCAGGCACACAAAACAGAGCTCAGCACAGCCGAGCGGGGTGTGCAATTCCCATGAGGAGAGGACACTTTCTTGCTGCTGCTGCTGCATTTTGTCAACGTGCGCTGGGAGTTCTAAGAACTCACGCATTTCACATTTTCAACTCGCCTGCTCGCTCGCTTCCAGGAGGAGGCGGAGCGCTGTGCCGTCACGTGACTGCTCACCTGACCTATCCAGGCACACAAAACAGAGCTCAGCACAGCCGAGCGGGGTGTGCAATTCCCGTGAGGAGAGGACACTTTCTTGCTGCTGCTGCTGCATTTTGTCAACGTGCGCTGGGAGTTCTAAGAACTGGCGCATTTCAACATCTTCCAGGAGGAGGCGGAGCGCTGTGCGGACAGGTGACTGCTCACCTGACCTAGCCAGGCACACAAAACAGAGCTCAGCACACCCTTGCGACGTTAAGCCCGAAGGAGTAAAGGCCGCTGGCTGTTGTGCGGCTGTTTGGCGCTGGAGGTGCCTACACCAAGGATATAGCTTCCCTCACTAAGTGACCAGCTTGAGAGGAGCTGCACAATGATGGGCCGCTTCAAAAGTGAGAACTCAGATTCAGGGGCGAAAGAGCGAGTGAAAACCAGGCAACAGGTAAGGCAGCGTGTGGCTTCTGATCCGGCTTCGGCCGGTGGATTGTCACCAATTGTGGTCGGCCCTAACAAGGGTCTGTTGCCTTGGAGACAAAGCCGCCTTGTCTTTTTAGCAAAAAAAGCCCAGGTGAAGCACCAGCCCCAAGCACCGGCCATAGAAGAAATTACTTCCATTGACTTGGTACACGATGAAGGGGATTCTGGCAATACACTGACGGAGGCCTTACTCAACCCAGACCTAGAACAGAGCCTACCTGTGGCGGATAGGTCCCAGGGGGAACAGAGTCAGAACACCCTGCCGAGTGACCCAGGGGAAAAAATATACCTGCAAAACCCTTTAGAGGCAGGGTCGTCCCCGCATGGGTCTCATTGCCTGGAAATGCCCGGTGGGGCAGAATCCTCGGAAGGGGGGCTAGACACACGCAAGGAGAACGTGGTTGCGGA
The DNA here is from genome assembly GCF_040938575.1 of Ambystoma mexicanum. Lineage (NCBI taxonomy): Eukaryota > Metazoa > Chordata > Amphibia > Caudata > Ambystomatidae > Ambystoma > Ambystoma mexicanum. The sequence goes on along the minus strand of NC_090938.1, from coordinate 13,225,018 downwards.
ACAGTCCTATGCTGTGGCCCCAACAGGTATTGCTATGGGAGCAAAGGTACAAGGGTCAGATTTTTATGATGCAGTCCCACCCATGAACAAGGAAGACCTGAATGATCAACAAGGGTCTGTACTCCCCAGCATACAATCAGAGAAAACTAGGGAAAATCTGGATATTATACCAACTCAGAAGGAGGTGATCACAGAATTTCCAACTACAGAGAATGATCTGCCTCAGATGTATCCTGCCACTCTGGAGAAATCTCCCAGCCCACGACAAATCCATATAAGCTCTGGAAGCAGTTTCACCGATATAGATCTAAGTGTTGGTGACTGCGGGGAGCACAGGCCTGGATCTTCACAGGAAACCTACCCTCAAAGTGCTGGCATGGACAGGGCCTATGAAACCCTTAGTAATTCAAGCCTCGCTTCCAAATTAATCCAGGATATCTCAAACCTCACGGGCAAAATAGTGAGAGAAAAAAGGAGAAGTTTATCGTTCATCAAGGATAAACTAGCTGCAATTGACGATGAAGTGGATCCAGCAGATCAGTTCCCTTCGAACTCCTCACAAATAGGGGGTAATTTGCATCAAACCCCAGGAATTAGACAGAGGGATTACAGAAGCCAAGCCTCCCAAAGGGAGGCGAAAAAGGCCCACAAGCTGGGCATAGATGACATCGGCCTGGAAAAAATAAGTGATCTGTGCTCAAAGGGAAGGCAGGAAGACCTAGTTGACATCCAAAATGTGGTGATGGCATCACTAAACATCACGCTTGCTCCCTTTTTGAAACTTTACGAGACTCTAAATGAAACCTTGCAGTTATTACACCTGTCAACAGTAAAAACTGAGGAATGGATTGGTGAAATAGTTAGTTTCACAAAGCAATTGGATATGAGATTACAAAAAGAGTCGGACCTCTCACATCAAAGGCAAAATCGCCTATGTGATTTGGCGCGTCAGGAGTCCAATGATAAGCAACTACTGATGGAAGCCATACTGGATGATCATAAATGGATAAGAACATTAAATCAGCAATCCGCCTTAAGATCAGACCCAAAGCGAAGCCCTATAAGGGACCGGGACCCGGTAGATCCTAGGAGGAAAGACCTGGAAGACCGTAGAAGGACAGACCCGGAAATGGCCAAGACAAAGGAAAAGGTTGGCGGTCCCTTAGTATTAGGAAAGGGCATAAAGACGTCTAAACCTACTAATCCGGACTGCATCTTGATAGTAGAGGATGAGGAGGTAAAATCAAGCTTTGGGATCTTCAAAGAACCCCCACAGCAATCTGGAAAAAAGAACACTAGCGCAAAAGACTCTCCTCACAAAGACCAGAAAGAAACAGGTCAAAAGAAAGCAAAAAAACAGGCATGCAAGCGCAAGGCTAATGGATCAAGAGCCTTCTTAAGAAACATCAACTTGCCTATTGAGGAGCCGGAAGAGCCGTTACCTAAGAAGCCCATGAGAGAAATTAACTTGTTAAGTGTATTGAAGGAAAAAGTTGTGCAGAAGATACCTCAAGATGGGGTTTCGGTCCTGCAAAAGAAAAACGACCGGGACACAAGTGGCTGTCTGAGTGATCTCATTGAAATAATTGAGGAAACCAGAGAGGAGGAGATGTGGGACGACATCAGCTTATCAGAATGGCAAGAACTTGATAAGCAGTTAGATGATGTCCCAACAGGAAAAGAACTAAGAACAGAGGAAGATCAGCGAGTGAATAAGCTCACTGGGAAAATAAGGAAAAATGAAGTTGGTAAACAAAGACAGGACCGTTCTCATTATCTCAAAGACGAACATCGGAATGCTATAAGGAATACACGGGACAGGCATCAAGCAAGTAGATCCCATCGATGGTCAGAAGATCGAGACCGCGTCCCAAAAGATGAGAAGGAAAACACTAAAAGGAGGCCACGGGACAAGTACCGAGAAAATCGAGCCCATTGGTGGTCTAAATCGCCGTGTGAATCCCGTGACAAAAGGGCAAAAGATCTCAAAGGAAAAAAGATTGACACTAAAACTCAAGAACTTCGATCAATCTCACGGGACAAGAAAAGGAGCCCGAATAATGCAACAAAAACCAGGGACTTATTAAAACAACTAGAAGCCAGACGAATGACTAGACGTCAAACAAGCACAGGGAATCTGCCGAGAAAAACCCCAAGATACAGGAGTCCTGAAAAGTCAACGACAAAAGATCAGCAAGGGGTGAGATGGGATACCCCGGGTGAGTATGGACATTTCCACACACTAAAACTGGAGCGGACCTGGAGAGACAGACGAAGGATAGTGCTGAATAGGAACAGGGTGATGTCAATACTTAAAGATCTACCAGCAAGTCGGAAAATCCACACTGATGATGTGGCAATTGTGGAATTAATTGATGAAGAAAAGCCGGACGTGGTCCTACTACACTTGACAACAAGAAAATTGAAAGATAGCTTACTGGATGTAAAGAATAACCTGGAGTCTTGGGGATATAGACATACAGACCCAGACAATAAAAGTACCCGGAGAGAGGCAAATGCCCCCAGACCTGTCGATGGTAGGGTGGAAAAAATAATAAAAACCCTAGAAAGGAAACCCATTAACACGCGGCAAGAAGAGAGGTCGAACCAAAAGTCAAGTACCAGGCAAGATCACCTGGATACAAGGGACCGTAGCTCAGAACCAGTGAGCAAAATAAACAGCTCCCAGAGGCCAACAGATAACCAACTAGCAAATCAGAGATTTACGGTTGATAACTCAAGTAAGAAGACAAAACGGGCAGGAGTCAGTAATCAGACACTGACAAAAGTGGAGAGACGAGGACATACGCCCAGTATTAACCCAGAAAAAAAGCGACAATAGACCGCCCATATCGGTGTAGGAACCAAATCCCTCTTGGCCTCATGGAACACACGGGGATTCGGCCATCTATATTCGGGAGAAAGTAACTTCCTTGAGAAATATGAACTAATTTGCATACAAGAGAGCTGGATTAGAACAACTCCCGTGTGTGAAGGTTATTTGGTCTATATAAATCCGGCACAGAAGGGACCTTTGGGAAGACCCCGGGCGGGGCATATAACCTTAGTGAAGGATGACTGTCAACTCCAAGTCTTAGAACATCTGACGCCAAATCCGCTTCTCCAAATACTTAAAATAGTGAAAAACAGAGGACGGTATAAAAAGAGACTCCTGTTAATAAATACATACTGGAATGTCTCAGAACTAGCTACGGAAAAATATCTATCGGAGTTGACGGTGGCTCTTGACGCCTCAATGCTAGAAGACGAGGACCACCTGATTATCATATGCGGGGACCTGAATATGAAATTGCTGGATAAAAATGGCTTGTTGCAAAGAAGACACAATCTCACGAACAATGAAAAACGCTGGCTGGCAGAAATAGACATTCGAGAGTTGTCAATGTTGAATGGCCAAACAGCAGGTGATATTCCGTGAGCGGACACCTGGTTTGCGAACTCAACGAAAGCCTGCTTGGATTATTGCTTTGTCGCAAGAAATACATTGCCTTGGATAAACTCCTTTAAAGTTGTCCCACAGACTCGTAGCGACCATGCGCTCCTTGAAATTGAATTACTCTGGAAAACGGAAGAGCCGGAACATCAAAACATCCCCGAAATGGAACTATCATGGGGACCTAACAGGCTGAAAATCAAAGCAAGGACAATCCCTCAACTAGCAGTGCGGCTTACTCATAACTTTGAAGTTAGCCACGCAACAGCGGAATATGGCCGCCTACTAAAGGAGTTTGAGATTAAAAAGGGATTAAACAAAAAAAAAGATTTTATGAGGAATCGCGCATACAGCAAAATCCTGGTGGAAAAAAGAAGGGAACATCGTGCAGATTTGAGACATCTCCAGAAAAGCAGCCACACTAACAAAGAGGAACGTATAAGACACTGTAAACAGTCTTATAAAAATTGGCTAAAATCCACTAGGATTTGGCAAGCACAAGCAGATGCCGAGAAAATGATGGCAGCAATAACTACATCTAACTCTAGGTCCCTGTGGGAGATAATCAAAAGAAGGGGATGATTTTCAGTCAGCCTTGACATCCAGTAACGTCTCAAAAAGGACTGGGTAAAGTTTTACAGTGATCTCTTTCAGGAGAAAGGCCCAATAAAGACCGAGAAAAGTTCGGGGAACGAATGGCGTATTGATATCGACAGGGATGACATCCTAACAAGAATTCAAAAATTGAGCTCATCGCGAGCTGCCGGTCCAGACGGCACCTCGAATTCGATGCTGAAGGAAAACAAGGAAGAGTGGGCAGATTTTATCCTGGTACTATTCCAGCAGATATTAAAAACAAGATCAATCCCACACTCTTGGAAAGAGGCCCTAATTGTACCCATGTATAAAAAAGGAGACCGTAACAATCTGAGGAATTACAGGCCCATCGCCCTCCTAGATTCCATAGGAAAACTGTTTTGTTCCATCCTGCTAAGAGATCTTAAAAAGTGGGCAATTAGGGAAGGGATCCTAGACAAAAGACAAACAGCTTTCATGAGTGACGTCGGAACATCATTGAATTTATTCATCTTGAATATGCTAAAGATGCGGGCACTAAAACAAAAAAGGAATATTTACCTGGGCTTCGTTAATCTCGAACAGGCCTTTGATGGGATCTGTAGAGAACTGCTTTGGTCCAAACTCAGGAAATGGAACTGCCCGCAAGATCTGCTACAGGCCATTCAGGAACTGTACACTAACACCTCAGTTCAGATAGTGGTCTCAAAAGGAGGAGATCTGACAGAGAAAATCTTAACCACCAAGGGCATAAAGCAAGGGTGCGCCCTGGCACCTTTCCTGTTTGTTTTGTACCTAGCCGACATGAAAGAATCACAGGAACACATTCGTGCATTCCCCCCAGTATTTCAGGAGGAAGCCATCTCATGGATCGTTTATGCGGACGACGTGGTATTTATGGACCAAACTCCCATAGGTCTGCAAAGACGCATGGTGGAATTCAAGTCTTATTTAAGCAAAAACCATCTGTCGGTCAACGTAAAAAAATCTATGGTCCTAATAATGCAGTCAGCACGAGGTCCTAAAATCGGGAAAAATAAAAAGGGTTTTACATGGTCATTGGACAATCAACCTCTGGAAATAGTTGACTCAACAGTTTACCTGGGGGCCAGAATAAACAAAAACATCAATGAGCAGGGCCAATTAAATTTTATCAAAGAAAAGCTGATGAAACTCTCTAATCAAGCTCGAGCCCTGCACCGACGCTACGGAACCTTTTCAATGATGCCACTAATCTTATTCTACAAGCAAAAAGTATTGGCAAGCATAACATACGGAGCTGAATCATTGTTAAATCTTCACTGGAAAACATGGGTGGTTCTAGAGGCGTTTTTCTGGAGAAGGGTACTTAGGCTTCCGAACTGTCTCCCTGCATCGACAATAAGACATGAGTTGAGATTACAATCAATGGAGTCAATAGTGCTATGGAAGACCCTCTCGCTATTTCGAAAATGTATCCTTGATAAACCTCCCATTTCATTCGAATTACTGGCGAATAAAGAGGTAATCAATGCAGATCCGCATTTTAATGCTTGGAAACAGAACTGCTTTGAAATTCTGGAACATCATCATATCAAATTGGACACGCTAAAAGATAATCCTGAGAAAGCAAAGAAAAAAATACGAGAAAATGACTGGATAGCCACTGACAATCTAAAGAGGGAGAACACAAAGTGTTATTATATCATCTGGGAGCGCAAGGCACTGAATGATCCTCCACCTTATCTCCGAAGATTTCCCTCTTCAAAATATAGGGATCTCTTGATGAGAGTCAGATTAAACATCCTGCCAACAAGAGAAGTGCAATATTTAAGGAAACAAATCCTAAAGGAAGATGCTAGTTGCCGTTTCTGCAATGCTCCGGACATATTGGAATCAGTAAAACATTGGACGCTTTCCTGTCCGGCCTTAATCGCCCGAAGGAACTTATACCTAGGAGATTGGGTGGATAACATAAATATATTGACAGATGAGGATTATTGGGAACGAGTTATGACGGTCCAAAAACTTGGTCCGACCCTGGAAGCACTACGATTCATAGAATCGATCTTAAAAGGTCTCGAGGGTAATGATGAAGTTGAAGAGGAGGTTGAACCTTCGTAAGGATGGTGGGGCCTGGAAAAGGACAGGGACTATTTCTTGTGTCTTTGTTAAAGGTTGAAAATGTATTTAACCAATAAAACATTAAAAAAAAAATAAAAAAAATAAAAGCAAAGAGTATTATGGGAACATGAGAATGTGCCACTGCTTCATTAAGAGATATCTATGTAAAGTTTTTCTATTTTTATCTGTCTGCCTGCCATCTCCAGAGCAAAAAAGTGACAGGTTGACTACCCCTTCTTTTTTGTCCCTAAGTGTCTCAAGGTCAGTTAATTGCCAGTCTTATTCAACTGCAAGACTGCCAAATGTACCACTCTGCCCTATGAACATAAATCTTATTTTATTTTAATACATATTCTTAAAAAAGTAGACCTAAAATCAGATCTTACATACATAAGATACATTTTAAAGACAATCTACATTGAACAATTGTCACATTCATTCTCATATCACACGTAAAACATAATATTGCATCTGTCTAAACATACAAGATAATAAAAAATGTTTCAAAAAAGCAGCACTTCTGATTGGGACGGATACAATCTCACGTTTTGGGAATCAAGATCTGAATTCAGTATCTCGAGTGACTCCGTCGTCCTCTAATGCACACGCTGTCTAACGAGAAAACTGTTTCTTCCTTCATTTCTTCCTTCACAGTCTCTCTATATTTACTTAACAACATTAATTTCGGGGTGGAATTGATATTGCAACTTTTATCAAATGGGCAATACCCTGTTAACTTTATATAAGTCGCCCTCTTGTCACACATTTTTTTTAAAAGGCGCACTCCTGGTTTGCAGACAGCACTTACAGGAGAGCGTCTGCCTGACTTCCGGTCGTGTCTGCCTGACTTCTGAGAGTGTCTGCCTGACTTCCGGTCGCGTCTGCCTGACTTCCGGGAGCGTAAGTCAGGCAGACTTGCTCCTGCAGCTGCTGCTGCCACACTAAGAGCGGGTCTTGATTTCTTGGCCGGGGCAAGGACCGGAACACTTCCTGGTGGTGCAGGGGTGCTGTGAAGTGGCTGTGAATTTAAACAAGGTAAGTGACTCCCACTAGCTCCCTTTCTTGCCCTCCTAGTACCGTTTAGTCCCCACTCTGTTGCTCCCAAACCCTTTAGCTGCCCCCAGTCTTGTTTAACCCCTTTGTTGCCCCAATCCCTTTAGCTTCCCCCGTCCTATTTTGCCCCAAGACCCATTTACCCCCCTTTGTTGCACCTCCACCATACCTGAATAGTCTCTGGGTTTTTACGCTCTTCTCCGGGACTCCGGGGTGTCCCACAATATAAAGGAATCCGCCCCCGCTTTGATGCGATTGACTACACACACACTGTTTGTGGCCAATCACCTCGAGGTGTGGCGGAAACTGAGGCTCTGCGACAGATCTGAAGGCGGTGCCCCGTTAGCTGCATCTCCTGCACTGATGTGAAGAATGACACCCGCACACACGCAAAAAAAAGAGACTGCCCTTTCTCTTTTGTTTGCATGTTCGCGTGTCTCTCAGCCAGTTTTTTTTTAAGTCGTCGAGTCGTGTGGGCGGGGTTTTTGGGAAGGGGCGTGGCATTGGTGACGTCATTCCCCGGGTTTTGCTTTTGGGAATGTAAGTAGGTATGCTCTCCACCCATTTAGCTGCCCCTGTCCCGTTTTGCCCCCTTTTTCACCCTTCAGTCTCGTTTTTCGTCTTTTTTGCCCCTAGTCCCATATAGCCCCTTTTATTGCCCCTCCGTTCCTTTAGCTGCCCCAGTCTGGTTTTGCCCCTCTTATGACCCTAATCCAGTTTGTGCCTTTTTTTGATCCCCCCCGTCCATTTTAGCCCCTTTTGTTGCCGCATCACCCCTTTACCTCCCAGAGACCCGTGTTGTGCTCTTTCTGACCCACAGTCCCGTTGTGTACCCTTTTTGACCGCCACAATCACATTTACCCCTTGTGTTGCCCCTCAACCTCTTTAGCTGGCCGTTTTGGCAATTTTTTGTACCCCAGTCCTTTGTTGCCCCTTTCGACACCTTTGATGTCCCAGTCTCTTTTAGCCCATTTTCTTGCCCCTTTTGCACTTTTTGTTTACTCCAACCCCTGTAACTGCTTTTCTTGCCCCCAAATCCCTGAGCAGGCCCTCCCCCCATTTCGACTGCCCATTTTCCTGGCTCGGCTCCTAGTCGGCCCTAAGAGCCAGGCCGGAGCCCCAGGCTCGGCCCTTCCAATCAATTCCCTGGCTCTCCCAGGCTATGTGCTCTCCTGGGGGGCTAACTACAGTCCTGGGAAGGCCCATGCTTATACTTACAATGGGAAAGTCAAAACTACAAGTCCCAGCATGCAATATGAAAAACCCAGGACCGACTCAGGGTCTCAAGCATGACATGGGGCCCCTGGGTAGTGAAGTGACAAAACAATGTCACCCTAACCTGAGTGTCCGCGCTCATGCAGACGTGTTCCCAGCTCCCACCATAACCTGAGTGTCTGCGCTCATGCAGACGTGTTCCCAGCTCTCATCCTAACACAGATGCATTTGAAAACAGATGCAATGATGCCCTTCAGGTCCCCTTCCGCACTGATTAATCTATTGTTTTTCCAGGTGTGTTTGCCCAGGTAATAATCCCACGAGGCCCAGGGAGAGTGTGACTGTGCGCTGCGAGTACAACGCCGAGTACAGGAGTAGCAGCAAAACCTGGTGCAGAGAAATCAACAAAGGACAGTGCATTGGGATTGTCTCAACAACAGTGACGGGTTAGGCATCAGTGACACTCACTTCTGGGAGGACCACGATAAAAGAACCCGGGTGATTTCTGTCACGGTTCAGGATCTCAGAGAGGAGGACTGGGGCACTACTGGTGCGGGGTCTATTTCCCCGATAAGACGTCAGTGTATCGACTGAAGACCCCAGAGTGGCAGGTGTCTAGAGATATACCAGGCCCCTTCCCCTGATCCTCTGAGAGCAACAGGTGCCCAGAGGTGAGTCCTGGCCCCCTTCCCATGTTCCTCTGAGGGCTGCAGGTGTACAGAGGTGAGTCCAGGCCCCCTTCCCATGTTCCTCTGAGGGCTGCAGGTATCCAGAGTTGAGTCCAGGCCCCTTCCCCTGTTCCTCTAAGGGCTGCAGGTGTCCGTATGTGAGTCCAGGCCCCCTTCCCCTGTTCTTCTGAGGGCTGGATCGTCCTTTAAGGTGGATGGCCAAAAGCTGAGTAGAGTGCTGCAGGCAATGACCTTGTCCTTCTTTCAGTTCAGAGGCCCTCTGGCACTTCCCACCTAGAAAGCTTGCTGCAAAGCCTAGCAGGGCATGCTGTGTGCTGGCTGGGTACCGGTTCTGGAGCTGCTGGACGGTCCTCTGGATTCAGTATCTCCATCTGTTCCCTGGGATATTTTTTCAGGGGAGGGATATTGCTTCCCTCTGGAAATCCTGGCCTTCCTTCACTGGTGAAAGCTGTAAGGCAGACTGTACCTTCATCCAAGGTCCAAGTGAGTTATTCGTGTTACTCCTTCAGCGGTCTTCCATTGGACTGCCAAAAGTGGGACTCAACCCTCTTTTAAAGCCAAATGGGCCCCAGTGATTGTTGTAGGCTAAGCCTACCTTAATGAACCAATCCTGGGTGCCCACCAACAATCTTCTGTTATGGGTGAGGTCATATACAGAGTGCTTTGCAACAGGAAAGGTAAAGGGGTGAAAACATGTACTACTAAGTCCCACCCATCTTCCTGTCTGTTGTGGATCAAAGGGTCTCTCTGGTTAATGGAGCTCTCTGTGGTTCCTGATTAAAGGCCGGTCTCCCTTGAAGTTGTGGCAAGAACAAACTTTCTGTCTACATCATATCACATACTCCTATCCTCTGAATAGGTTCTCCCTGCGAGGATGACTACTGTAAACAGTTGTCCCAGACATGACATTTCACTGCCCTTGATACTAAGAGGCGGGAGCTGACTTCAGGTTGACACAGATGCATATCAAAATGGTGGTGGGGTTTCCTGCCCTTTGTTAGCCCTGTGACCAGGCCTCTCACAGGCATGCTTCAATTAAAGGGGAGGTTCACTCAAAAATGTAATTGTCTCAAAAGATGGGCCATAATCAAAAATATACATATAAAATCATTTTAAAGAAAGCTCAGATGTAAACATTTTGAGGAAATGAGGCTCAAAGTTTTGAGATGGGGCATCCATTTTGTGAAATGAAGGAGCCTCCTCTCTTCATGTTAAGCTCTGCTCTCACAGCAATAATCAAGCAAAAGCCCCGTTCTGGGAGCTTTTGCTTACTGCTGCCAGAAAGCAGAACTTAACATGAAGGGAAGAGGCCACCACCGTAATTGCCTTGATTTTCCTTTTACATTTTCTGTGCTCCCCAAGTCCAGGGAAGCACAGAAAACATAAAATGAAAGGCACAGAAATTATAAATACTTCACCGGCCACTGGCAGAGCTTTCATAATTGCTGTGAATTTCTTTTCTAGTTTCCTGAGCACAGGAAACTAAAAACTAAAGGTGCAGCAATTATGAATACTCTGCTGGCAAAGTAATCATAATTACCAGGACTTTTGTTTTCAGTCTCCTGGGCTTCCCCAGGCTCGGGGGAGCTCATGAGACTTGAAACAAAAGGCAGAGCAATCATAAATACAACAATGTTTTATTTATAACTAGCTGCACCCTGCACCACGTTACTGTGGCTCAGTCTGGTAAATGGAAAAGAAAGAAAAGAGAAAGCGCACATTTCTAATATGTTTAATTTCACAATGCTTGTGGGTGTACAATATTTTTTGTTGTTTCATTGTCTGTGCAGATATAGAGATTGTCTGGTTTGCCGACTCTGGAACATGCCGGCTCAAACTATAATCATCAGCTGGGTTGTACCGGAATGCAAGGCGCTTTTCGTGTTTGACGCTGATCTGCTGTTTCCCATTGATGTCTTTCAGCCACTCTCAGCTTGTCGCGTTCATTCTGTTGAGAACGAAACAGATCTGAAGCTGCAGGACGTGATCGCGGTGCTCGCAACCGTGCACCCTGAAGTCTGGCTGCACGTCGCTCTGCTGCTTCTTCGGCACGAATTTGAGCCATTCTAAATCTGAAACATTGAAATGGAATCGTAAAATATTTAGTATAGCGTGTGTTGCTTTTACATCCACCAGATGGCGCTGTTTTTCTGAAAAAGCATGAAAATATTTAGTATATCGTGTGTTGCTTTTACTTCCAACAGATGGCGCTGGTTTTCAGAAAAAGCATATTTTTACCTGTCACAGGTGTGACATCTATGTATGGTAGGTATATAAAAATATGCGCATATTCGAATGCAACGCTGTGTCAAAATTTCAAAGCATTTGTGAAGAACTTTCAGAGATTTAAGATTTTGAACAAACACACATTTACATTTGTATTTATATAGATAGATTTCCGGTACATTCTGTTTTAGTCTCTCGGGCTCCCCCAAACCGGGGGAGCCCGGGAGACTTAAAAAGTAAGCCACGGCTATCAAAAATACAACAACGTGGTATTTATAATTGCTGGCACTTTCGCTTTAAGTCTCCCGGGCTCCCCCAGGTTGGGGGAGTCAGCAGGCTTGAAACAAAAGGCACAGCAATCATAAATACAACAGCGTTGTATTTATAATTGCCAGTACATTCTTTTTAAGCCTCCTGGGCTCCCCCAAGACTGGGGAGCCTGGGAGACTTTGAAAGAAACCAACGGCAAACATAAATACCACGCTGTTGTATTTATAATTGACGATACTTTCTTTTTTTTTTTTACTTTATTTATATATGCTTGATGTTACAACGCAGACATGGGTGAACAGTACATTGCGAAACACTGTCTCAGTGGTATAATCATACTATATGCTGCTAGTATCTAGCATATAGTGTGTACATGAGATGTAAGATAGATAGGGGCCCAGTGACAGCCATGCTTGGAAGTATTACAGGTTGAGGCATGCAGGGGCATCTCCATCACCAGTATTGTCAATGTTCAATAACTGCAGGTAGGTACGGAAGGGGAGCCATATGTCTCTTGGTCTGTTAGCAGCCCATTGCCTAGTGACCCATCGTTCCTCGATGTCAGAGGCCCATGTGACCATATGAAGCCGTTGGTTCACAGTGGGACTACCAGGGTGCAACCACAGCAACAGTATGCAGCGTAGTACTAGTAACATACAAAGTCCAGCCAGGCTCTTATAGCTGCGCTGAAGCATTGTAAACTCATGAAACAAGCATGTCATTGGGCATGGTTCAACAGAACAGTCAAGCATCGCCGGCCCCAACTCACATACCCCTTCCCAAAACACAACAATTTTCGGACAGGCCCAAAGCATGTGAATATATCCTGCCTTATCGGTGCTGCATCTCGGGAACCTAGATTAGAGCGATCATGTGACATGAGGTGTAGTCTAGTGGGGGTGTAGTGAAATCTATGCAGCAGTTTAAATTGGATTAGACGAAATCTAGCGTTTAAGGATACTTCACGTGTGCGAGCACACATGGAATCCCACATCTCGTCTGTTATGTCCATACCTAAGTCTCTTTTCCAGACCCCACAAAGCTTAAGTAGTGGTTGGCATGCCCAGTCCTGCAGCTGATTATATAACCTAGACAATCTCCCACAGGCCAAGGTCCCCTCCATGACCAGTGTTAGTAGTGGGTCGTTAGGGGGCAACGAACGAGGGAAACTCTTTCCACATATTCTTGATCACTCGGCATAGGCCAGCAAAATGTAGCCAACGGGAGACTTAGAAAGCCACGGCAATCAAAAATACAACAACGTGGTATTGATAATTGCCGGAACTTTCACTTTAAGTCTCCCAGACTCCCCCAAAATTCATGGCGATCATAAATACAACATTAAAAAATCACATGTGTCTGGTTTGAGGTCTAATATATGGCAGGACCACTTCCATGTCTTCCCTGTGAAAGTACCTAGGACAGCTACTGTATCACCTTTGAACTGGATATCCCAGCCCCTTTGATGAGTAGCAATTACCCTGGAGATGAATGGGGATGCAGATTTTATTCATACATCAATAATCAAAATGACTCAGGTAGTTTGGCAAAGGAAAAGTGTTTTAATGTCAATTATCTAAAACAGGGAGTACAGCAAACATCAGCACTCGCTCGATCCTCTTACTCTACGAATCTTACAAAAAACTGAGGTCATAGTCAGAGAATACGTCATCAGTGACATTTTGACCTGCGTCATTACCAACGTCATCCTCTGTGGCAAACTACAAAAACCTATTGAAGAAAGTCATAGGCTCGAAGTGAATATCTAAGTATACGTTCTATATCAGTATGTGATGTCTACCCTTGGTTCCTCGTGAGGATCTGGTGTCACGGATAATATTGAACACATCATTCCATTACCTGTAAACAGATTCCCTCTATCGACAGTGACAACCCCAACTCTAGGAGTTATTAACTGCCCTGTGCTTGTGTTTTGCTGAAGCTGCATAGGTGACTGCTGTGACTGCCCTTGTGGCGGATTAACTGCTACCTGCTGCGTTTGCAAGCCTTGCTGCACTCTCGGCACTTGCTGTTGCTGCATCGTTTGATTCTGAGCAAATCCATCTTCATTTTGCTGCGAATATGCTGGTGGATTTGACATCCCCCTCTTGAAAATTGGCCATTTTGCACTAACCCTTGTCTTCTACACGTGCAAGCAAAGTGCCCTGTCATTTCACAAGTCCAACATATAGGCAGAGGTCTTTGACCCTGCCCATTTTGCCTATTCTGATTACCATTCTGCATATTCTGAAACCCACCTTGGTTACACTGAAAGCTTCCCTGATTATTCTGCCAATTCCCTTGATTACCTTGCCAACCTCATCCTCGCAATCCTCTTCCCCAACTGCCTTTGGTTATTCACCTGCGGCATAGTTGCAATCTGCTGTGAATTCGATCCGTCTACACTAGTCAACATTACCCCTTCAATGGCATACTTAGGCAGTTTCTTCTGCACTAACTTAGCCTCTTTGCCTCTTCTCGTGTCGTCTTTTTTGCGATTCTTTTCCTGCAAGAGTCTGCAGTAATGTGCAATGGTCAGCTGAATCTCCCACCACGGTTTGGTTTCCACGCCCACTAATTTCTTGAGCTTTTTTTGTACAGGTTCTTGCAGCCCTTGGCAAAATATAGATAGAATACTGGTATAGATTTTCCCCAAGCTTCGCGCATCTCCAAGGCCCACACCTCCTGAAAATGTTGAATGTATACGAGCGGATCATCTCCGTCCAGCATCTTTTTCATCATTATAGCTACCATATCGGACGTGTTGGATACAGTACTCTAAGCGCTTTCCAGACTGCCGCCCTGCAATTATTAAATGGTGCTCCGTCATGAGCAGTGTTAACTGTAGTAACAACTGCATATCCTGCCGTTGACCAAACGTCATCAGCTCTCTCACCAAGTATGGCGATCAGGAGACCCTTAATATCCCCTATAGCCAATGTATTTACTCCTGTGATTTTCTCTAACTCATGAATCCATTTCCCAGCACCAGATGTTAAACTCAGGAGTTTACACCTTAAATTATCCTTGTCTATCTGGGGCCACGGTATATACTGTGGTCTGGCCCCTCCCTTTTCCAACAAGGGAAACTGCAAAGCCCCAAACTCATTCTCATCTCTCATCATTTGTCTGTTCACCGCAGGGACGATATTCCTGTATCGCCTTCTACCTGGCAATGATCGTAATCTGCTTACATATTGCAGCGACGGCCCACTCTCACCATGGAGGTGCCCTTTAGGTCAGTCTGACAGTGTCAATGGTTCTGACGCCCTAGGCATAGGTGCGTTAATGTCTGACCATTTAACTTCTTTATCCATAGGAAAGCATACCTCAGGACAGCATGCATCACCTCTCTCTTCCCCACGCAAGGTGCCTCTGTCTTCTTCTGACATTTCCTGTACCCAACTCGTGCATCTTCTCTCTTCTTCATCTCTATTTAGAGTCAAACTATCTAAAGACAGCTCTTTATGCTTCGTACTGCATGAGGCTTCCTCCGTGTCATACAACTGAGTACTTTCAAGTCAATCATTTTTTCCCTTCACCTTTAGTTCTTTCTGAGCTCTTCTAGATTTGCTCTAGACGTGACTGGCAATGACTAGTGTTCTGGAAAAAATTCCTCTATATCCTCCCATGCTACTTGTAGTTCAGGATCCCTCATCTCCTTTTCCAGGCGATCAAGATCGCATTCTCTCTGCCTCCTTTTGCGTTCCATCTCATTGACAAATTCTCTTCGCTTTCTTGCTTCCTCTCTCACTCTGGGCCTCATTACGACCCAGGCGGTAAGTTACCGCCTGGGCCGTGACTTTACCACCATGGCGTAAACTACGTTTACGCCATGGTGGTTGGCGGACTTACCGCCCCATTCCGAGGTCGGCGGGGCGGTAAGTCCCCAATCCCCATTTACCCTTCCCCATTCCCATTTTTGCCCCATAGGGCATAATGGGAGTGGGGAAGGCGTTAATTACGCCACCGTAAATTACGGTGGCGTAATTAACTCCATGGTCCCTTAGCGCCATGGATTTTAACACCTGCTAAAAGCAGGTGTTAAAAGCGCCATGGCGCTAAGGGACCTCGTAGTTGGCGGTAAGGGGTCGGCGCAGCTAACGCTGGCGTTAACCCCTTACCGCCAGGGTCGTAATGAGGCCCTCTGTCTTCCTCTTTTTTTCTTTATATCCCTTCTCTCGTTTGCCCTTTGTATCTCTTCATCCCTCCATCTCTGTATTCTTTTTTCTCTTAACTTTTGTTCTTCCTCTTCTATCTGTTTTCTTTCTTGTCGTTCCTGCTCATCAATTGTTCTTTGTCTATTATCACGTTTCCTTTGCTCCTCTGCTCTCTCTTGTTTTTTCACTTGCTCATCTTGATATAACTGCTCTCGTCTCTGTCCATCTTTCCTTTTCACCCCTTCATCTTTCAATCGCTCCTCCCTTTCTTTGTCTTTTTTATCTTGCTTGTCTTGATTTTCTCTTTGTCTTACGTCCTCGATGCTTTTACCATCGAGTTTAAGCAAAATCTGACCACCTATCCATTCGTTCTGTAAGAGCGCTATCTCATCAGTTTGATATCTTTCTCCTTGCCATCTCTTTATTTCTCTTCCTATATCTAGAGACGTGCTTGCGCGATCACTTCTTTCCTTATCGCGTCTCTCCTTGTCTCTCTGGACTTTAGAGATTATCTCTTTCTCAGTATTTTTCTCTGGGCCTTTGTCACTACTTTGTGTAGGTGACTCTTAAGCTGGGTTGTTATACCCTGCCTCTGCTTTAAGCTCCCACAATGGTTATAACCCATCATCTTTCTTATTCTCATCTTTTATTTCAGACGGGGCAGGTGGAGCAGAAGGCTCTTCACCCCCTCTTTGCATATATTAAGTATACAATCTATAGGAGGCGGCTAATTTCGCTCCTCCTTGACCATTTTCCAGAGCTCTAAACTCGCTAGGCGCTTGTCTAGCTTCTTCCCAGTATATGCTGCATGCAAATATGTCATCATATGCTGCAGGACTGCCTTTCGATAGAGACCCTTCTTGTGGCAACGGAATAAACATTTTATCCGCAGTTCCTTTAATCCATTCTGCACTGTACTGTCTAAGTTTAGGTGCATGTTTTGGCAACTGCTTACAGAGGTGCACAAGTGGAGTAACATCCTCCATTCGTCACTTTTTAACTTGTTAATCACTCCTTTGCTTTTATCACAGACTTAAAAATACGTGTCAAGAAAACAACACAATAGGAGCGAGCACCAACCGTCTCAAGATCCAATCCCTTTGGTCACAGATTTTACTTTAATCTTGCTAAAAAACACAACCACCAAATACAATTTAAAACAATCAATTTATTTTTTCAACTTTGCGCTTCTCATTTTATCATCAATCTTATTCAGTTATGATGTCATCATCAATACATAAATAAATAAAACAAACGGACAAACAGACATACTCAACCGGTCACGTGTATTTTTCTCTACAGCCCTTCTCTGGGACCTGTCTTAACCCCTAAAAAATGCTCTTCACAGAACTTAAATCAATCTCTTTAGGTCTGTCTTAAATCAGACCATTTTCTACGTCATCTGCTACGGTACTCTAGATTTAGATTTCTTCTAGGGTTCTTTAAAACTTAGGTATGGGCCATATCCTCTTTATCGTGGCCTCTCTCACGATATTTCTTATTGCTCGGCCGCACTCAAGTCAATATCTATTCAACATTTTAACACTCTTATTCTCAAGTTATGTTTATCCCGCCACCCTCCGTTACTCTCTTATTCCCTTATCACTTCCCTTCATTTACTACGCATGCATCAATTTGCCATTCTCCTCAGTTTCTACTCACCATTTGCATGTTCGCCTTCTGATTGTCGGGATTGTACGCCTTTTTTACCGCCTCTTCAAACTGTCGTCTGATCAGCTTCTTGTAGACGTGGGAGGGGATCTTGTACAAACCATCACACCCGCTGTGCAAGTTCTTGGTAATTACACTACCCACTATCTACAGGGAGCTTCACGTCCTGTCAGCCGAATAGCAAAGGTTGTGTGATACTTCCGGGACTCTAAAGTTTACTTATGTCAATGGATTTTTTAATAAACCAGCCTCTCTCTGCTACCAAGTGAACTGGATATCCCAGCCCCTTTGATGAGTAGCAATTACCCTGGAGATGGATGGAGATGCAGATGTTATTCATACATCAATAATCAAAACGAATCAGGTAGTTTAGCAAAAGAAAAGCTGTTTTAATGTCAATTATCTAAAACAGTTAGTACAATGAACATCAGTACTCGCTCGATTCTCTTACTCTACAAATCTTACAAAAAACAGAGGTTATATTTAGAAAATTTGACATCAGTGACGTTTTGACCTGCGTCATTACCAATGTCATCCTCCGTGGCAAACTACAAAAACTTACTGAAGGAAGTGATAGGCTCTAAGTGAACATCTAAGTATACGTTCCATATCAGTGTGGGACAGTGAATGAAAGTGATAGGGTACTCAACATCAGGTGGGGCACAAAGCCCTCCCCTCCAAAATGGCCACTACGAATGTCACTAAATACACAACGTCCCATTGGCTACACAAACTATAGGACCCTTAATTATGCGGTCCTCTCCGGTCCTCTGCAATTGGTTGGCTTCTAACCCCCATCAGTACCTTTCCACCTACGTCTAGCAGTAGGCAGGCTGAACATCCAGGTGCCGGGGAGCTCGTCTTAACATTAGCTTCCCACCAATTAGCAAATCAATCCATCATCACCTCAATGGTCTAGTGTCAATTAGGGCTTTGAGGCTCGGCCTTGAGTTTGTACTGTGCCCTGAGAAATTTAAGGATTGTGGGCACACTCGGCCCTCATGCATAGGTGTGACCACCTCGTTCGTCCAACTTCATTCTTCCACGTGACTGAAGAGCATGGAATCGAGCTTTTTGGTGCATTTAATACTATTTTTTAATAAACCTGTGACGTCTTCCTTGTTATGTTCATGCCTTCTGAACAGTTCTGTTCTTTCACATGTTTTGTATCCAATGTCAGTTCACTCCAGTTTGATAAGACCTTGGCTTCTTGACTCATCCAGCCTCGTCTGCTGAGGTTCACTTTGTAATTCAATTTGCTTCTTTAACTGCGACACACTAGAAATGAGGCCTTCTTGCTAATGTCCAGCACTGCTATAATGCGTAGTGGAAATATTCATCCTTTACTCGTCCATATGCATATTACATGGCCACTGTAGTGGCAATGTAGTTATGGTTAAGTTGGTATTTCCGAAGGAATAGCACTTTTTGGGTGGCTAATAACTTCGCTCCCTCTGGACTGATCCTCACCAAACTTTGCAAAAAAGTATATGGCCCACTCTGAATTCTTTTGCAAAGTTTGGTGAGGATTCTTCCAGGGGGGGAAAAGTTATAGGGGCGGTCCCAAAACTTTTTTTTCCCATAGACTGAATGGGAAAAAAATTTGCGCACGGCTACAGCCCGAACCGCTGGACGGATTTACACCAAATTTGCAGCAGGAGCGACGGCCTGGTCCCTAAAGCGTGCTTTTGCAAATTTGGTGTAAATCCGTCCAGTAGTTTTTTTAAAAATGACCAAAATGGCAGGCAAAAAAATTAGTGATATCTGTGTTCGCTTCGTGGATGGACTTCCCTGTTAGATCTGCGGACAGCACCCCGATTGGCCCATCGGCTTGCCTCATGTCTGCGGACATACGACGTGTTCGCTGATTGGACGGCGTGGAGCGTGATGCGCGTCAGATTTTCTGTCGCGCCCGCCATCTTGCATTTGTGGACGTCCGCAGACAGCGCAGTGAAAGTTTGTTCAAAATGTGTATTTAGTAGAGTGTGTTGGTGTGTAGAAGTCTTTGGGGAGGATGGGGGAGTATGAGATAGGTTCAAAGTTGTATTTTATTAATGTGCTAGACGCTTTTGTTGTGTTTGATTTGTCTGCGGACAACACGGCTGTTCTGGAATGTTCATAAATAAACAGAATGGATTCGGTGTCAACTTGAAAGTGTTCTAAGAACACTCATGGGGTCTTAGAATGTTTGCAGGGGGTGTCCTGGAGACGTTGCCTGTATTGTTCGTTGGCAAGGTGAAAATGTTTTAAGAACAATCGCAGTGTCCTGAAATGTTCGTACATAAAGAAAATGGGGGTGTCCTGAGGACGCTGTTTGTATTGTCCTCTGGCAAATTGAATGTGTCCTAGGACCTTCCCCCTGTCTGCGGACATAAAAATGGTTGCAATGCTTGCATCTATGGGTGTGATATGCTGCGGTGGTTGTGGCCAGGGTATAGAATGTTGGGTGCATGGCCATTTGGCCATGCACCCAAGAGTGTATGCCCTGGCCACAACCACCGCAGCATATCACACCCATAGTGGCTTTTAACTTTGGGTCAAAAACTAATTTATAAGGAACAATGTTATAAGCTTGTATGTGTGTGATATGGTGCGATGGTTGTATTTATCTTGTTATACGTACTATTTGGTTTAGTAACGGGAGTCCATGTTTTTCTTGTTCATTTCTGTAATAAAAGAAAATAGCATGTTAGTATTAGTATTTTATAATGACTTATTACATTGTACAATCAACATTTTCTTCTTTTTATTGACCCTCATATTTAGTAGATTACAAACCAGAGTACTGTGCAATTTGCAAAGTTTCTGTGTTTGTTGCTAAAATCATTGGATCTGTGGGAGAAAAAAAATCCATGTTGGATAAAAAAAAAAAAACTTTTTCTGTTATGCTACAGTTTATTTATTTGTTTGTTTTCCGCGTTTACTTGTTCTTTCTGCCTAATGCTTTATGCATTGGATTGTTTCAGTTTTTGTGAGCAGTAAGATATTAGGTATTTGTTTGGATATTGTAAAATTTTGGCCCAGTTAGATACCAGTAGGCGTATTCTAACTGTTTATGTTTTGATATAATTTCGTGGTATTGATTTATCTGTTTGCATATTTGTAAATTTTGGGACAGTTAGATACCAATTGGCGTATTCTAACTGTCTATTTTTTGCTCTATTTGAGTGGTATTAATTTATCTGATTAGTTGTAGAATCTTTGGGCAGTTAGATAGGTTTTGAAATATTGTGACAGTTTATATTTTTTTACTACAAGTGTACTTAAGGTTTAAGTACAGTTCAGTTATCAAATTTTGGTTTTAAGAACAATAAATACGCGTTTGTAAGATTAGCTGGTAATCTCTGCTTTAGAGTAACGGTACTATCATTACATTCAAACCATCCACATTTCTTTTTATATATGCAGTGTAGTGCCCTGAGTTGGTTGTGGCTCCTGCGTGGTAGATTATACCTATTGTTGTGAAGGTTTTCCTACCAAGTGATATTTGACCATGTGTAAATCCAGTTAGCTTGCAGTTGTTTTTCGTACCATCTGCATTGTAACGTAGAAGCATTATCCGAATTGCAGGAAGAACATAATCTACCGAGGTTTGCATTTTGTACAAGTTGCTGAAATGGAACGGATTCACAATTAGGTATTGATATATAGACAAAGCGCTCATTGGGGATTTGTTCTTGTGTCACATTGTTGCAGAGAGTGCATGTATGTTTCCACATGTATGAAATCTGGAAGATTTCATTTATAGGTATGTGTTTGTTTTCCAGTACTAATAGTAAGTACATTAGAAATTCTTGTGGATCTTCCTGTGAGTTTATAGTGAATTTCACCATTCCGGCACAGTAGTCCAATTGTTGTCTTATTCCAAAAACACTATACGTGTTGTCAGGATTGTTTGCTGCATTTCTGTGAAGTACTAACATTTGCAAACACAATGGGTCTGTACTGTGTAAGTAAATGTTGTCAACAATTGGTGGTAATTGAAATAGAATATTCATTGCTACATTTGCGTAGCAACTTACACCAACTATATTTGAGAATTTAAATGGTCCAGGTAGTTCTGCATCTAACTGCCTTTTTGGAGTTTGTCTTCCTTCTTTAAAGAAGTCCCTGGTTTACTTTCCCTAATTGATTCTTTTTTGCTTGTGGTACTTGATGAAGTTTTAGTCTCTTTGGAGGATTTGCAGTGACATCCTGTTGCATTCCTGTTTGATTTAG
The DNA here is from genome assembly GCF_040938575.1 of Ambystoma mexicanum. Classification (NCBI taxonomy): domain Eukaryota; kingdom Metazoa; phylum Chordata; class Amphibia; order Caudata; family Ambystomatidae; genus Ambystoma; species Ambystoma mexicanum. The sequence goes on along the minus strand of NC_090938.1, from coordinate 13,203,383 downwards.
TTTTCTTTTAGAACATTTTCCTTTTTGTGGAACAAGATATGTTTGTAGATGGGGGGGTGTATAGTGAACGAAGTCTATTGTATTCTAAAATGCAAGGAATATCAGTGTTTACTTTACTTGCATCAAAGTTTATTAGAAATAGACCGTCAATTGTACGTAGGTGTGACAGTGCTACGTAGCTCATGCCTTCTTTAAAGACTTTGTTACCAATGTCTATCATTGCTTTGTCTAGAGTAAGACCTTGTGATTTATGAATGGTGACTGCGTATGCAAGAGTTAGAGAAAATTGTTCTCTGCATACATACATGTCTTTGAAGAGAAGGAATCAAGCTGTTGGGCGTCCTATTCTTTTTACTTCTGAAAGTTTGTCAAAGAGAATATTGACAAACTGAATTTTGTTGTCACGTGGGTATGTTTGAAAGCCAACAACTGTACCCATTGCTCCATTAACTAGTCCTTGGTCCACGTCAAGGTTACGTTTAAGCATTACTCTGCAATTTAAGGATAATATTAGTATCTTTTCCAAGCCTGCTGTGTTTGAGATTGATTTTTCTAAACTATTTAGTCTTGCTGTGGCTTGGTCACACATGGGTAGTGTCATTCCATGTACATCTAGTTTGTCTGTGGCGCTAATTTCCATAATTGGTTGCATTACTTTGCTTAACCATATTTCATTGAATTTGAAACAGCTTGCAAGAGTTGGCATTAAGGCCATACAATTGACATTTTTGTGGGCTAATTGTTCCATAACATCTGTAGCACATGCATTATCACCATAAAGTGCATGAATGTGCCGGGTTTTCAATATTGCATCTGCTTCTCTAGAAAGTATACCAACTCTGATACTTTTTAAGATGTTGGCATAAGTGAGATCTGCAGATTGGCGCATGTTTTCTGTTAATTCTCTGTATTGGAAATGTTGCCAAAGGTTGACATTTCCAATGCTGCCAACAGTTTTACGGCAGAGTTTGTGTCCTAATGTTTTAAAAATAGGCTCACCTTTTACAGGTGTCAATTGAAGAAGATCTCCGAAAACAATTATGTGTTTTCCTGCAAAGAGCTCTTCATAGTTTGTTTTGAGTACTTCTTGTAATCTGAGGTGAATCAAAGCCAACATTAGGTTGGACACCATGCTCACTTCGTCTATTAGTAGCATTTTCATTTGTTTCAATACACTGCGTACTTCCATTGCAGCTTCTGCAGAAAGTTTGTAATAATCTAACTTGTTTTGGTGTTCTGTTGGCAGGAGTAGTAATCAGTGTAAAGTGACACCACCTATGTTGTAGGCAGCTAAACCTGTGGGGGCAGTGACAACAGCTGACAGTTTGTTGTTTTTCAGTTGTTGAAGGAACTTACTGATGATTTTGATTAGGAATGTTTTGCCAGAACGAGCTTCACCACTGACATACAATAGTATAGGTTTGTAATTTTGGCAGGTGCATTATTTGTTTTCATGTTGCACACCATGTGTAATTTCTTTTGTTATTTCTTGAAAAATGCTATGTTGCTCTTTGTTTAGTTTTGATTGTAGTGTAGTTAAGTCTTCTTTATCTTCATTGTGACACATGGTGTTTTCTACTTCTATCATAGCTAATTCTGCCTCATTTGTTATTAGTGGTTCTCCCAGTGGTTCTTGGCTTCCTGTGACAGAAGGTTGACTACTGTCAGGAGTGTCCTTATCTAGTTGGGCCTGGAGTTCCTCTTCGTGTTGCTGTTCATTGTGCAACATTGTTTTGTACTATGCAAAGTTTACATCAGTTGTACTGCTTTCATTGGCTTTGAAAGCGTTTTCATATGAGTCATAGGTATCTAGTATTTCTTCTTCTTTTCTCCATGGTTTGAAGAGTTGTAGCAGGGACATGTAATATATTTCTTTATGTTGAGGAGTCTTTAATGACAATTTGATATGATTAATTAAATTTGGTTTGGTGAGTTTTACTAAGCTGCCATCACAGTTTATCACTTTGTATTCACGGTTTTGCTCATCAGGTTTTATATTATTTTTGTATGTGTAGTTTTGGGCTATGTGGTATAGACACATGGTTTCCAAAGTGGTACTCCTGTTTGGGTAGTATGTGTCCAATAATTGTTTTTTAAAATGTCTTGGCTGTTGGGATCATGTTTGGCTATTGTTTCTATATCTTTGTATGATTTTAGAACTATTTTCTAGATTTAGGTGGACCAAGACTTAGCCGTACTATATTTGCAGATTTACCATACAATGCACTACCAGTTAATCGATCAGCTGCTTCATAGGATCCACATTCTCTATGGGACAGCATTTTTATGCCCAAGCTGTATAATTTCCGAGACACTGTTTTATCTGATGACAGGTGATTCTAGAGGTCTTGGAGCTCTGTCTTTTCTGATTTGGTTAAGTATGCTGTGACATATCGTGCAACTGCAGTAGAATTGTCTGCAATGTACTGCACATCTATGATTGCATTCCACAAGTGGGCAATGATTGCATTGTAATCATTGATATATTTTTCTTCTTCTTTTCTTTTTATGCAATATGTATTTTTAGGTGACTTACCTTTAACACTATGTCTAACTGAAGACATGAGGTTGTTCACTTGACCTGTATTTGTAACTGGTCTAGGGAAACCAAATCGGCATTTGGTGTAGTATTTCCCTTTATTTTTGTATTTGCGATGACAATATTTGCCACATTTGTGTCAAATCTCTGACGGAATTTCACAAGTGACATATTTTTCAATAAACTGTAAAACAGTGGCATCACTGTCTTGACCAAATTTAGGAGCATCTTTAATCCATAAAAGCATGTGGACATGTGGCACTCCTCTGGCTTGGTATTCTTATCTCCAAAAGAAGTGTTGCACTTCCCCAAGGGGAGGAACAGTTTTATTACAAATAAAATGTAGCATAGCAATGAAGCGATGGTGAAAATATCTAGAAACATTAACAGGATCCTGAGAACAAAGTTCTCCAGGTGTTAGTATATCTATGTTTGTTTTATTTTTGTTTGATATGCGTAGGAAAGCATGTAAATCTTCCCATGCATATTCTGCGCAACTTAATGTAACAAACCAAGTGGGTGGGCCAAGGTTACTGATCATACAACGTACATCTCCATGGCGTCGAAACCAGTACTCTTTAGTACCTCGCATATTTGCTGATAGATTTGTAAGATTTGCCTGTAAAACCTCATCTTTTTGTTGAACGTTTTATAATAATTGTGTGGCTGTCATATTTTGAAAGTGTGATCCTGATTTTAATATGTGTGCAACTCCGTAACATAAAGTTGCTAGTTCACTTTCAAAGAGTAGGTGGAATATGTATTCCACATTTTGTCGAAATCTGGGATCTTCAGAATACATTCGTAATGAGCGATATTCTGATGCTATTATTTGAATAGGTCTATCATTGTATCTTCCTCCTTTGCCAGTAGGAAAGAGTAGAGGAAAAGCGCGTGCTTCTATACTTTTTTCCCATATGCTGATTGGTGATCCTTTTGTTTGACGCATTTTGTACGTTTCCAGTGCATCTTCTATGGTGTCATTAGAGTGCAATGGGTGAATTGTATAATGGTCTAAAGTGTTTGCTATTGCAGCAGGATCTAGGAGCTCAAATTGACCAGTTTCTTGTCTCTTGAATTATTTCAGTTGTATCTTTCAAGTTTTCTTCGATATTAATTTCTTTGTAATAATCATTATTCTCTTTGAGATATTGCAGGGCTTCTCTAACTTTATGTAAATCTACCAGTTGTTGCCAAATTGTTTTGTCTTTTGTAGGTACTCCATTTACCAAGATAATTAAAGATTGTTGCATTGGACGTTGCACTCCTAGAGTGTGCACATTTTCTTTTAGATCTAATGGTAAATACACTACTTTTCCACGAATACCTTTCACTAATTCAGAGGGAGGTAATTTTGCAGTTTTTGGTTGAAGGCGTATTATTGCTTGAAATGGATGAACTGTTTTAATTATGATGCTCTCATTTAAATTAAGTTGTTGAAGGAGTTTTGGTAGTGGATGTAATTCCAAGTTATTTGAGATAGCACGTGAAGGAGTTTGGTTGTTGTCAAGTTTGGTAGTGCAGTAACTGCAAAGTATTATGGGGTCAGTTATTTCGTATTTGTTTTCTGCTATAAGGTAGAGAGCTAATTCAAACCATTTAGAATCTTCATTGTCTTCTATTTTGTATGAAAGGTCTATAGTTTTTGTGTTACTTTTATAACACGTTCTGCGGCAACATGCACACACGTGGTTTGGTACTTCAGCTGAAGTGCTTTGAAATTTTAGTATTTCTTTTTTGTATGTGTGTAGTGAAAGGTTGCCATGTGCAGATTTGTTTCGAAGTTGGTTTACAGCTAATTCATCTTGTAAGTGGGTTTCATTTCCAAAATATATTTTCTGTATATACTCGATTTCTTCTAGTAGGTCTTTTGCTGTACCATGTAGAAGAATGTTATTTAAATTGGCTAGTGCTAAAGCAGGACTTTTAGCATAGTGCAGTTTATAAACTAGATTTCTTATACTTGCATGATGTCTTGATATCCTTTTGATATCATGGAAGGTTGTTTTGCAAGTAGCTCCTGATATGCAGGGCAACGAATGTCCTTGCAGTCCTGTGTGCTTGGTACTGGACAAGCATCCATACTTTGCAGTATTTTAATTTTGATTTTGTCTTTGCTTTTCACATATTGATTGAGGAATAGGGGTAAAGATTTGAACATTTTTTGGGAATGTTACACATTGACGTGCATGACCATGTGTAAATTAGATGTTCTGATTCAGTCGAATGGAGGGGTAAATCTAAGTTTTCAGGGCATATTTTTGTAAGGAGTACTTCTTATTCCATTATGGTATTATTAACTTTTTCATAACCTCGACCACTGCTATGTATGGCAATTGTATTTGTTTGCTTTTGTTTGTACGCTTCTTCATTAAAGTATGGTTCTGTGCTTGAAGTGTGACTCCATTCACCTCCACAGATATTTAAGAAGTTATTTCTGTTCACATTTCGTTTATTGAGAAGTCTTTTTTGAAATTTAGTTATTAGTTTTGTTAGTGGTTTAATTCTGTTTAACACAACAATAAATACGTTTTTATTTAGAAGAATTGCACTGTCTATCAACGCTTCTAAGATTACTTTCCTACGATAGGTTTGAAGTGTTGAACCTGGTTTATCTCCTGTTTTTATCAGATTTTGAAGGACTTTGTGATGGAACATTTTGGCTACTATACTTTTCTTGGTATGCTTACTTTGTACTATATCAAGATTTATAGAAGACGTTTTATTTGTAGTGATAGTTGACTTTCTGTTAATAGTTTTATGGGTCGTTTTACTTTGTGATAGAGGAGGCAAAGTTTTTGCACTAGAAACTTCTTCTGTTTCACAACATGACTGTATTAGCTCTTGTGTTTCAACATTTTTTTACAAATTCTGCTATAGATGGGTGTTTATGTTGGAGAATTTTCTTTTAATTTGCTCTACTTCTGTGTCCCTTTCTACGGAGTTGCTTTTTGGTGGGCATTCTTTAGCGTCTGTTGAAAAAAATACAGAAGGTATGGGTTGGGGTTTTCTGCAATGCATGTGTGTTGTGTGCATGATTGTTTGAGTAAGATGATAAAGATGTATGTAATGGTGTGTGATTGTGAATTGGGAAGTTGAACTACTAGTGATGGGTATTCTTCAATTAATGTGTTACTAAACTGGGGTTGAGATGATAGAAAAAAGTAAGCAGGTGGTGTGGAGAAGAATAAATAATATAGGTAAAGCTATCCAATTAAAACAGTTGTTTGTTCTACAACATCTACATTCTAGCGGCTGAGTTGGGTAATTTGTGTGCCGAAAAATAGGAATTTGAGGGCCATTCTGACAGGAGATCACTGTTTAAGACGGGGGGGGGGGATTTCTGGTCAGAATGGTGCAGAATCTCTATTTTTAGGCACAGAAATACCATGAATGCACCGTACAGTGCATGTGAGTTATAAATCAAATATTAAGGTAACAATCTACTTACTTTTTTTTCAAAAATTAGTAGTTTGCTTCTTAGTTGTTATTTGTAAATCAAAATCGGCTGCTTCTATTCAGGAGAATGGGCTTCACTGCAATTGTAAAAGAAAGAAATTAGTAATTTGGTTGCTATATAACACTGTTTTCATTTTAGACATAGTTCTTTTTTAATTGAAATGCTCAGCGCCTTCCTGAAAACCATTAAAACTATATTATGACTAAGAGTAGGAAAGAAAATATCTTTACTATAGTTTGTGGAATTCATAATCTACCAACGTATACCACTATTGTTGTAACTAAGCTTTTCCACATAATAGTGAGTCATTGTCATCATAGCTCTCAACCATGTGTGTCACAAAGGCGGGTGAAATCACCTGATTTTGTTTTTGGCGGGTGAGACACCCATTGGAATGAATGGGCGTGCAGGAGGCTTGGCGGGTGAGTCAGTCCTTTACAAGGCGGGTGACACCCGCCAAAAGCGTGTGAGTTGAGAGCTATGTGTCATAGCCTGCTTTTGCACGTAACAGTGAGTGAATGTTATAGTCTGCTTGCCCTATATAAATGTATGTAAGTACTTATATAAACGAAAAAAATTAAAACCAATTATGTGTTTGTACAAATATTACTGTTTGAGATTTGATCATAGAGTGTGTATGTTATTTTGTGTGATTAGGTGTTGTGTATATATTTTATTTCAAAAATGTTAGTTTAATAGTATTGGCATGTGTGTGTGTGTATGAAGAAATTAAACGATATAAAGGTTTGTAAGTGACAGGTCATTTTAGGACAATGAAACAATGATCGTCCATTCATTTTTCAGATTATAGAAGGTAAAAGTCGGTAAGAAAATGTGTTCATGTCCTGTGTAGAAAATATGCATACCTGTACTTTCAGTTCATGTATATGGATATGGACCAAGCTGCAAGTAGAAATATTGGAGATTTGTATAGTATTTCCCATAGATCGTGGTTGTCAATGGTATGAGACTTGTACTCCGAGAGATACACCGTACATTTGTAGTGCTGCTCTATGATAATGCAGTTACATGTAGAGTTATTGGATTTGATTGGTGGATGGTCATGTGATTGCTTGGTTACATCCAATAAGGAAATGGCACAGAGAGTGAAATTGAAATGGTAGAAGGGCTGTACATGTTACGATACGTTCGCGGACATGGAGGTAGTTCTAGGACACTGCGTATTACATCTGGGGAATTTGGGGAGGGGAGGTATGGAAATGAGATTGGATGAAGCAAGGGATTGGTCAGTAAAGTATAGTGAGTGTGTTGTGCTAGGAGAGGTTTTCTCAGATATTGTTTTTGCAGAGAGATGAACAGATAGCTATGGCTGAGTGTTTCAAAACACAGATTGTATGGATTTTGGGAGACTCGTGGATTCATTGGTTGAAGGTGCATGCAGAAAGCTGTGGAGTATCTATAGATCTTGGATTCCCACATGTGGAAGTGCACTGGCATGGAGTGCATGGAATGAAGTGGTTGGACTTGCTACCTCTCTGTGCAACTTTGAAGATAGAGGAACATCCAGACATAATTGTAATTCATTGTGGAGGGAACAGTTTAGGACATGTGTCTGGAATTTCTTTGCAATTTGCAATGAAAGAAGTACTTCAGAAGATAATGGACATGTTTCCAAACTCTAAAATAATTGTTTCACGGATTGCGCAGAGACAAGTGTGGCTTCGTTCTTTCTCATGTGGTCCACAAATGGAGAAAGCAAGGCGTAATGTTAATAAGGCTGTTTGTGCCTTCCTAAGAGATTTTGGCATGTCCTCTTTTAACAATGAAAATATTTTGTTTCATAGTACATACATCGCAAAAATGGAGCCCATCTTACTTATGCTGGCAATCAGATTTTTCTGAGAAATGTACAAAATGCATTGCGACCTTTTTTAGAAATACAGCATTCGTTTTGAAGTACGTCTTACGTAGTTAAAATGTTTTACATTCAAACACCTCCCAAAGGCTCTTTTCAGAGCCACCACTTCCTGTTAGAGAAAAATGCATTGGTTTCAATAGGGTAGCAATGCAATTGTTTTTCTGTTCGCGGACCGTCCGCGAACTTTCACGAAATGGAAATGGCTATGCTTTATGTATCTTCACTTTTATTTTTTAACTGTGAAAGGCGGCTCTGAAAAGAGCCATATTTTTTTATTTTATTTTTGTTATTTTGTATTTTTTTTGTTCTTTTTTATACACGACACACTAGGAGAGGAGGGAAAGGAGGGTAAAGGGAGGGGGACACCAACCAAAGGAATAAGAAAGGGCGAGCTGAGAGAGGAAGATGTAGAGTGGGTTTTATTTGGGTAGTGAGCAGGTCTTCTGGTGCTCTGAGACAATTGTCTTAAAAGCACTCCAAAGTCGCTCCCCCCTGCAGAGTACTGTGTCACAGTACACACATACAACTGTGACCCTCGAAAGATAAGGGTCATCAGAATTCTGTATGGCCTGTGAGGCAGCTTGAGGAAGACGCTGTCCCACAGAGGTGTTCCTGTGGTGACAGGATCGGATGAAGTAGAGGCAATCAACCTACTACGCTTCTCGCAAGGTACAACCTTGCGAATGGGCCCAGTGTGGAATGAGCACAGGTGTCGCTTCATGGTAGTGGTCCCAAAGCTATACGAACCATGCTTCCCGCGACTGAGTACCATTTTGCACTCATTACAGGTGACACGGTTCGCATGGAACTTAGGACCGTTTCCATGAACGGTAAACAACCGCCACACCCAAGATTCACGCCGGCGGCGGGTAGTAGGGATTTCCTCTACCTCATTCTCGTCATCCTCTTCTTCCTCCTCTGTATCCTCACTCCTGTTCCCCTCTTCAGGCCCTTGGGGAAATGGTGGTGGTGGAGGGGGTGGGGGTGGTGCTGAGGCAGATGTACCACCATGTGGTAATAGTCGAGCCATGGATGTCATAGGCTTGGAGATGGAAATCTCAAAATCTGCAAAGTATGCAGCAAAATGCAGTGTGCTATGTGGAATAGTTAGAAACACAATGAAAATGCGCTCTAGGGCGTGGTCTTATATCGGGGTGCTTGTGCGAGGGTCGCGGACATGCGCGCCGTCCGCAAGACAGATCGAACATCAAAAAAGGTTCAAAAAGTCACAAAAACTATGTGGAAAGTTAGGATTAGTATGTGGGATTTGTAGTATGGTGATTTTTTAATGAGAAATATTGTGGATTACTTGGAAATGGACTTTTAAACTGGTCGGGGACACGAACAGTGTCCGCATTTAGAGCACGAGATGAGCATGGGCGCGGTCACATGATTGTTTTGTGAGCATGTTCGCTAAGGTAGCGGTCGTCCGCAGGAAACCCAATGTACGGACATTGTTTTGCGCATGCGTGTTGATGTTCTGCGGACAGTGTTCGGGTCCTGAACTAATTAAAAGTGCACAGAAGAAAGATGCAGGCCTACTGGAGACCGATCCGAACACGGTGAGTGTCACGCTGCAGGTGCAGAAAATGCAAAGCATGTTTCTCAACCTGGGTGTGGCTTAAATCGTCTCTGGGTATCCCAGGTGTCTCTGGGCTGAACCACACCCAAAAGACTAGACTGCACATGCAGTTCTGGGAACCGAAATATGTGGGGGCATCCATCTTGTCCCCATCAATGCACTACAAGTCTGATCCCCAATGTTATCCTATGGGAGTGAGTGGGTCTTTGGAGGGATGGAGAGGGCCATTTAGGTGATCGTGGCCTGGCTCCAGCCTGACATCTTGGAGGGCTGGGGACATGAGGGGCAGGAATCATGACACCCAGATGTGGATCCCACTGGCCCAGGTGTAGATCCCACTGGCAGGTATGTGGATCCCAGTGGCAGGGGGTGAGGATCCCACTGACCCAGGTGTGGATCCCACTGACCCGGGTGTGAATCCACTGGCATGGGTGTGGATCACCTTGGCAGGGGTGTGGATCCCAATCACCCAGGTGTGGATCACACTGACTGTGGTGTGGATCACACTGCCCCAGGCATGAATCCCACTGGCAGCGGTGTGGATCCCACTGACCTCAGTGTGAATCCCAATGGCAGGGCCGGGGATCCCACTGACCCAGGTGTGGATCCCACCAGCAGGAGAAGTGATTCCAGGAGCTAAACTGATCTTTTTTTATATTTTTTTTATAATCCTAGTATTGTGGGTGGAGCAGTTTGGGGGTGCTTGTGGAATTTAATGTGTCAAAAACAGAAGCTCGGTTTAGGAAGGCAGAATGGAGCAACCAATCCCATCCCATGGCAAGAAACCTTTGGATCAGGGCTTGGGATCTGCTTCACCTGAATCCTCCTGCTTGCATTTATATTCTTTATAACTATAGTTGTGTTTTGGTGACTGAATAAAGACTTTAACATGTGTAATTAAAGTTTAAGTTTCCCTAAGTAAATAGGACTTTGGTGGAAGAAGTGGGTACAATGTCCTAAAATATGGATCAGCCATCAAGGTGGGTTGCAGGTAAGTAGCCTTGAGTATTCTCTGGCACCCCGAGTGTCATGAAACAAAACTGGTCCCCTTTGGTCTATCTTGGTGTCTACCCAGCAGCACTGTGCATTCTGGGACTTGTAGTCCCATCTATATAATGGGAAACATAAAGACTTGTGTACCAGAGCACACCTCTGCTTTGCTTAAATTGATATTTAATATTTATATTTTATTTCTATCGCACTCGTACACAAGTGTTTCAGAGCACGACAAGGCAAGGGACGGGAACAGGGGAGAGCAAAAACAGCGATCTTACTAGGCCCAGTGACATTGAGAAAGCGCAAGTGCATGGGAGAGGGGGAGGGGAAATGTGCATGGAAGGGGGGAGAAGTGGAAAGTGCTGAGCAAAGGAGAAACAGATAAATATTAATAAATAAATAAATAAATAATAAAGGCAACACACAGTGGTAATGCAGCCAGCAATTGGCAAGTGCTAGGTTTAAGGCAGCAGACAGTGTAGGTCTGATAAGTGCAGGAAGAAAAAGGGGGGCTGTATGGGTACAGATACAGACCCCAGTGCAAAGGGAGGCCCGGAGGCAGTGCGGGAGGGTGGCAGGGTGAGCAGGTAGTTGGGCCCAAAGGACAGAGTGTGGCCAGGTGCACAGTGCCAAGAGAGAACAGATCAGCAGGGGAGAGGCGGAGCAAATGCAGAAGCAAAGAGGAAGGTCTTGAGGTGCTTCCGGAACCAGAGATGGTTCTCCTTAGGTTTTAGAGTGTCAGGGAGGCTGTTCCAGACGGAAGCCCCAGCCGAAGATAGAGATCTACCCCCAGCTTGTTTCTTTGAAAAACGACTGACCTTGAGGGAGTTAGAGGTAGAGGAGCGAAGAGCTCGAGAGGGGAGGTATTTGCGGAGGAATAGCTGAAGGTATTTTGGACCCAGACCCCAGAAAGCCTTGTGGACAATGCAGACGGTTTTGAATTTTTTTTTTTTTTATTTGTTTTGGCTTAGGCCTTTACAAAAATAATACAAAATTGTTAGTATAAAACACCTGAAAATTACATTAAATTTCATTTTTTTCCCCCAACCCTGCTAATTTTCTATTTTTCTGCTGTATCAATGTTTTGAAGACTTTTGTCCTTTATTTTATTAGATGGTCAGTCCAATTTCTGCTAGCACCTGGATTGCTGCAAATGTCAAAACTGCATTGCTTCCTGAGATAATTCTATCCCAAAAGAGGTCTGAAATTACATCTTCCTCTCTCCACACAAAGTCTCTGAAAAGTCTTAATCGTTGAGGCCATGAGCCTTCACATTCCATTAGAACATGCCTTAATGTTTGTTTGGCAGGGCTGATGCAAATTGAACATAGTTTTTTTGCTACATCCCCTTGGTTGCGCTTTTCCAGAACAGCCCCACACTGGACAAGGTTCAGTCTCATTCTAAGAAAGTCTGAGCGCAGTTTCCTGTTTGGGGATTTTAGTAGATAGCTAGAGAGACACCCAAGCTTCTTTTCTCCCTTCAAGAATGGATTTTGGGTTGGTTTATCTCTTACTCTCTCTACTGTTTCGATCCAATCCCATTGTTCTAATTTTCTTTTCACTTTGAGTGGGTTTAGGATTAAGGTCTCTTTGTTTATATCTAAAATCTTCAATCTCTCCAGTGTTCTCGCCTCTAGCAAGGTGAGGATAGTTGATTTTTTTTGCGCTGTTTCATGTCTGAGGTCTCCATACAGTGTCGAGTCCTTGCTTGTTGCTATTTCTCGAGACAATGTAATCAGCTTCCAGTCTGCCATACAGTTCAGCGATTTTAGACCAAGTTCAAATCTCAAGCTTTGTGAAGAGGCACAGTTTGGGAGACCCAGAGCTTTTTTCCATAGGCGGCTTTCAAATTTGTCCCAGTTTAAGAACCAAAGATCGGGTTTGGCTTCTAAACCATACAGGATGACTGGGACCACTTTGTCAAGGTAGAATTTTACCAATGGGAGAATAGAGAATTTACAGAGTTTATAGTTTAATTTGATCATTTATGATGTGAATTGTGTTACTTTAGCCATGATTTCACTTTCTGCTTTGTGTATTGCTGGATGGGCGTAGATGTTATATCCTAAGTATTTTATAGTTTCTACCGTTCTTATCCGTTCTCCTCCCATATTCCAATTTATGTGTTTTGTTTTTAGTAGCGGATGTTTGAAAATCAGGATATTTGATTTAGCCAGATTTACTGTCAGTCTGTTTACTCCCACATACTCATTCAGTTTGTCAAGTAAATGTTGTAGACCAATTGCTGTTCTGTCGAGGAGGACTATATCATCCGCTTACGCAAGCCAACATATTTTTCTCCCATTTAATATTGGACTTAACAAAGCAGATGGTTGCAGAAAAAGGCCCATATCTGCTAAGAACAGGTTGAAGAACGGAGGCGCTCCCAAGCACCCCTGTCTGACCCCCCTATTTACTTCAACCAGTCTTGAAAGGTGTCCCATTGCATCGAGCCTTACTCTCAGATTAGTTTCTCTGTGTAATTCCACTAAGATGGACAATAGTGGCTCTGGCATTCCCCAATTCCGGAGTTTCTCCCAAAGTAAGACTCGTTCTACTTGGTCGAAAGCTTTGGACAAGTCTATCCAGGCTCCGTACAATGTTTTTCTTCCCCCTCTTTTTTGTTCACTTAAGATGCTTAAAATCAGGCCATTTAGTGATGTTGAATGGCCTTTACGGAATCCTATTTGAAAGCGTGATAGGATATTGAAGTCTTCCACCCATTTTGAGATGTAATTTAGTAGAAGCTTCATAAACATTTTGCTTTCAATGTCCAGCAATGCTATTGGTCTATAGTTCATTGCTGCACGACGATCCCCATGTTTAAAGAAGGGTATTATAAGGGCCGTTTTCCAAGATGCTGGGAAAGTCCGTTTTTTTAGTATTTCATCAAAGAGAGCGAATAATATTTTTGACCACAGGATAGGTTCGCTTTTCAAAGCCTGATAGGTCAAGCCATTTTGTCCCGAGGCTTTGGATGTTTATGAATTAATTATGATTTCGTATATGTCCTCTTCATTGAAATCAAGTTGCCAGCGGAGTTTTGGCTTGCTTATAAATTCACGATTGTCGTCGCTTTTATATATCTCTGTCAAATATCTCACCCAACCATCTTCTGGCACTAAATTACATAGTGATTGGTTGTGATCCCCTTCGAATTGGTTCATTATTTCCCAGAAGTTTTTGCTGTTGCTTTCTCTAAGGGTAGTGAGTATATGCTCCCCATCTGTCTGCATCCGAAGTGCTTTGTGTGAGATTGACCATGATTTATAGTTTACTTTTTGGTGTTTTATCGCGATTTGCATTTCTTCAAACGAGTATCCTGCTTTTCGAATATCTCTCAGAGCTTTTCTATGCTCTCTTTTTCTCCTTTGTGTAGGTTCATCAAAGGCATGTAGATGTTTCTGTTTTATTTCTCCCGCTAAATATTTGGGCTGCAGAGTTGTCCATAAAAATTTGGTGAATCGGTCTGGGTTACATTGTATTTTCCAAATATGTTCAGGGATCCTTTTAAGTTTTCCATTTAGTTTTTCTCCCCCATCTTTGTATTTGACGACTCTGAGTTTTCCTTTTTTTTCCTCTAACAACTGTAATTCTCTTTCAGCTTCTGTTATAAAAATGTTTTCAAATGACAGCTCCAATCTGCTGTGATCACTACCAGTTTCTTGTTTTATTGTTAAAGTGGAGGGCAGAGCCTGCAAGGTTTTTGAAACAAAAATAAAATCCAATGCAGAGGATGAATTCCCTCTCCGCCATGTTATATACGGTTCATCATCCTGTGTGCCAGCTACCATGTGAAGATCCCATTGTTCCATGAAATCCCGCCATTTTTTTCCCCTGCTCCCTTTTCCATGTGCCCTTTGATCTGAATCTCCTTTCTGTGGATATGAACAGTTCGAGTTGAAGTCTCCTGCTACCACAATTTTACTGGTTGTTAAGGTTGTTTTTAATAGTTCAAAAAGTGATGCTAGATCTTCCAAAAAACAACTTAGTTTTGATGTCGCTGGGTTCCAATAAATATTTACAAAGATCCAGGTTTTGGTGGTTTCTTGTAAGTTTACTTCAGCTCTACATGGCTGGATACCTTGGGGATTTTTCCATATTTCTATTACGTTTTTAAAGACTTGATTTTTCAGTGCTATCAATAAGCCTCCTGAGGGACGCCCTAATGGTTTTTGTGCAGCTGATAAACAGTTCACTGTATATCCTTCTATATTTAAAGGATTTACCAGCCAGGTTTCTTGTAATAGGACTGCATCTCCCTGGTTGAATAGATGTATCTGTGTTTCTTTGCCTCTGATGACGCTAGAGCCTCTTGTGTTCCAACTAAAGATGTTTATATTTTTCCTTCTAAAGTCGCTGAGTGCCCAATCCCAGCTTCTGTAATACTTCTGTCAGTATTTCTGGAAGGAGCATGAGAGTGTTGTCTTTTGTCTTGGTATCTTTTTCTGCGCTTCTCTTCTCTGTAACAATCGCCTCATTTTGGGATGATCTACCTTTATTTGGGCATGCAAGATTGCGATGTTCACTTATGAAGGTTTTTTTTTTTTTTCCATTGCATGAGACCTCTAAACCATAGGATTCCATTTCAATTGAGTTTTGTAGGATAGCGTTTTTTGTTTTTTCAGACGTCAGAATAAGTTCTACCAGAAATGGATTGTTTGACATTGGAAATTTCACGCTCTCAATGTCCTCAGATTTAAAGGAATGAAGATTTTTAATTTTGTGTATTATGACTGAAATCACTCCCTGATTCAAGGATTTATGGTGCACAAAGTTTGATCGCAGCCTCAGCCAAACCCTTTGAATAGTGTTTTCCCTTGGTATGCTTTGGATTGAGTGATTGGATATTATAGAGGGGGTTTGGTTGCCTGCAGTGATCTCCTCATGCTTTGTAGGGATGTCAAGTCTTACAAATTTCCCTTCTCCATTTTGAATTTTAATTTCGCTTGTTTGAGATATATTTTTTTCCACCCCGTTTGCTAAGATAATTGAATTGGAGGGAGTTAGGCTTGAGTCCTTGATAGCCACCTGTTTCTTTGATAGGAAGATAGGGGCGATTTTCCTGCTCTCGTGTTGATTTAGAGCGATGGCTTTCCCTTTGGATTTATTTTCTTCGAGCTGGAGGTTTTTTTTTTAGAAAGATAGGGGCCCATTTTACTGTTTTTACTGTGGGCTCCTTTTGGAGTTGATCGTTTGAATTGTTTTTTTCTAGTAATTTTTCTGTATTTGGCTGCCCTTTCGGATCCTTATCAGCCTCTTTATTATTTTTTTTTGGATTATCCTTTTGCTCTGTCTCCTCCTCTGTTTGCAGACCGATGCTTGCTTTTGTTACCAAAGCTATATCATCCAATTTGTTCCCTTCCCTTGTTTTGATCTTCTTAGGGGTGGCAGTTTTACACTTCTGGTTTCCCTTTCCTGCGACGGGTTTATTTCTTTTTGTGTGGTTTTGAGGTGTTTTTAAAGTCGCCCGTAATACTCTCTTGTTCCTCATTGTACCCATTTGGTTGGATTTTATGGTGTATTTTTCCATTCCCTTTTCCGGTTTTGTTGCATTTCCGCCCTTTATTTTGTTTTCTTTTTCCTTCAGGGTGTATAGATTTGGATCTCTCTCTCTTTGCGAGACGATTCCTTCTTTTTCTTCTACCTCTTGATGTTTGTTCCCCTTGTTCTTGCCATTCTTGTGATTCACCCGCTTGTATATTTTTCTGTTGATCACTATCTGTTTCTTGTGTGTTATTTCCAGTCTCTGCATCTTCCTCCATTACGATAGCGAGTCTTAGAAATTCTTCCATTATCGAGTCTGACAGCGGTGTATCATCAAGTGAGTACTCCCAATTTTTTTCTGGGGTTTTCTCTGCTTGGCCTGAAGACGGGTGTCCTTTCAAGGTTAGGAGAACCTCTTGTAACAATCTGTTGTTAAGGTTTCCAATTTCATTTCTTTCCTTGATTGATTGCTGAATGGAGGAAATATCAAGTCCTTGTTTTACAATCTTGAGGTTTAGAGCCTGAATTGAAGTGCTCAGTTCTGTGTTAAAGATGTTTGCCAAGCCCACTAAGGTAGAATCACATGATGCGATTTCCTTTGTCATTTCTAGTAATGTCCCGCTTTGCGATTGGACCTCTCCTTTTAACATCTCAAAGTCTGTGACCAAAGAGCTAAGAACGAAATTTAAGGCTTTCAATGTGTCTGTGTTTAACTTTGTTTTTGACTTCTCATCATCTTTGAGATCTGCTTCACTTTGTTCCTGAAAGAAATGTGTAGCATTTTTTGTTACTTGTAGATTTTGTAGCGGTGGAGGGGTCATATTATCCTCCTGAAATTGAATGGGGGCTTCTTTTTCCACATGTGTTAATGTGGGATGCATTTCTGTGTTAGAAGCCAGAGTATGCGATTGTCTTGGATCTTCCCAGAGGATGAGTGAATCTCCTTCGATGTCGCTATGACTTTTGTATCTTTTTCTTCCAAAATGACTTTCTATTTTACTTTGTATCTTTTTTGTTGTAACAGTATATTCCAAACCCCGCTTCCAGTTATTCACTATTGCAATGTTTGGGCTTTTCTCCATGGAGCTTTTTACTGGAGTGGTGTGAGATTCTTCGGCATGTATCAGTACTTGGATTTGCTGCGGGGTGTTTGGATTTACATTCTCCTGCACATGTTGAACAGTTGATGTATGTGCTTCCTGATTTTTACTTAAATATGATCCTTCCCCTGCTCCTTCCATTTCTTTTGTGCTACGTAGTTTCATTCAGCTCTTTTTGGGTTACAAAACACTCTATAAAAATTGCAAAATAATGCGTATATAGTAGTTTGGGACCTGAATGGAATGGAAGCTTTCTGTGTCAGAGATGCTTGCAACCTGGGATGTGTGTGTCACGATAGCCTATCGATGAGCCCTTTCCAAAGCCCAGAGAGGTAAGTATATCCCAGATCTTATTGGGCAAAACCAGCGCGATCAAAGGAAATAATATCCCGCAGTCTCGCGCGGTAGCCAATCTCAGGTACGATACTATACAAGTATAATGAGGCCCCTTACCTCGGTTCCACTTGATTTGTTGTTAGATAGTGCAGACTCTGTTTGGTTTCCGATGCAGGTATGGCGGGTGATCCTTTATGGGGCCATATGCGCCACCCGCGCCAAACAGCCGCAAAACAGTCAGCGCCCTTGACACCGTCGGGCTTAACGCCGCGAAGGTGGTTTGTGCTTCGTTTTGTCTGGGCAGAAGGTCACGTGATCAAACAGCTGCTCTGGCCAAGCTCCGCCTCCTCCAGGAAGCGAGCGTTTTCGTAACGAAGTCTTTTGCTGCTTCTAAATGCGTGTTTCAATAGCAACAGGCAGGAAAGAAAAATGCTCTCTTCTCAGCGCGCTCCTCCTCTGGAATAAGAGCACACGCCGCTCAGCCGGTTTGTGATTCGTTTTGTCTGGGCAGAAGGTCACGTGATCAAACAGCTGATCTGGCCAAGCTCTGCCTCCTCCAGGAAGCAAGCGTTTTCGTAACGAAGTCTTTTGCTGCTTCTAAATGCGTGTTTCACTAGCAACAGGCAGGAAAGAAAAATGCTCTCTTCTCAGCGCGCTCCTCCTCTGGAATAAGAGCACACGCCGCTCAGCCGGTTTGTGCTTCGTTTTGTCTGGGCAGAAGGTCACGTGATCAAACAGCTGATCTGGCCAAGCTCCGCCTCCTCCAGGAAGCGAGCGTTTTCGTAACGAAGTCTTTTGCTGCTTCTAAATGCGTGTTTCACTAGCAACAGGCAGGAAAGAAAAATGCTCTCTTCTCAGCGCGCTCCTCCTCTGGAATAAGAGCACACGGTTTTGAATTTAATCCTTGCATCCACTGGGAGCCAATGGAGAGATTTCAGAGCTGGAGAGATATGATCCCAGGGCTTGAGGCCAAGGACACATCTTGCAGTTGTGTTCTGGATTAGTTGCATAGGGCAGAGAGTAGAGGCAGGTACATTTAGAAAGAGGCTGTTACAATGGTCCAGCCCAGAGAGAATCAGAGCTTGGGAGACCATGAGCTTCTGGGGGAAGGAAAGGAAAGGCAGAGTACCTCGGAGGAGGTGCAGGGGGAAGTTTGACATTTTAGAGACATCAGAGATGTGGGCGGAAAAACAAAGGGTGGAGTCAAAGATGACCCGAGGCTCTTAGCCTTGCAGGTGGGGGTAGGAGGAGGGCCAAGAGAGGCCGGCCAGAGAGTGAGGGTAAAGGATGGTGAAGGTGTGCCGATGAGGAGGATCTCCGTCTTGCTGGCATTCAGACATCTTCAAATAAAAGCATTTATCGCTGTGACCCCCGGAATACACTTGTCAGGCAGCGCTCAAGCCAACATGTAGCAGCGTCATTTCTGGAGATGTCTGGTGTGCGTTCAAGACGTTCAACAGTCTTGCTATGGCAATGGCACTGTGCAGAGAAAAGAGCAGCCTTCTGAGAGAAGGGAAACATCCGACTGCCTGATCTCAGCACAATCTCTTCAAAAGATACACAAGCACAGAGCAGGATGGGCCCTCCCCCACATGTCTGCAATAGAGGGCACAAGCCACAAAACAGGATGGGCCCTCGCCCACGTGTCTGAAATAGAGGGCACAAGCCACAGACAGGATGGGCGCTCGCCCACGTGCCTGAAATAGAGGGCAGGTACTTCCTATTTCTGCAAAGAACTAACCACATGCTTTCAGCAATGGCTTCATGGAGTGAATCCCCTCAAGGCAGCCCCGCTGTCATGACTGGCCACAGGGGCTGGTCTAGGGGGACGTTAGGCTCCATAATGCATAAGTCAAGGCATTGTGTGGCATTTTACCAATCCTGTTCATAACCACTTTATTTAAGAAATTCAGTAACTCACTCAAAGCTCATACAAAGACGTCATTTTATTTAACATGTGATCAAATATCACAACTAATAAGTTCAGTATGCTTACATTTGTTTTTCCTTTTGTCCTATCTTGTAACATCTAGTAAAGCGGCCAACAGTTTGCGAGATCCTTACGCTTCCCTCGTAACCTCACTCAATCATACATCCTGAGCTTGCACTAGTTCATTTGTACAATTAATGTATATCAATTGGGTATCTAATCATTTCTTTTCAGAAAGATCCATTTTACAAAATGCAGGTGTAAAAGTTCCCAACACGTTTCAACCTAATGGGCCATTTCTTGATAGCAGTCTTCCTCAGGGTTTTGTTAAAATCGCAAATCGATGTCCATAATTTCTCTCCTTTAATGTCAATTAATCGCTTAATTACTCCTCTTTATATAAAGCACTCGGCTAATGAGTCTTGCATGCAGCTTCAAATCTAAAAGCACTCAGCTCCTATGCCTCACATGTAGCTTCAAGTCTACAAGCATTCAGCTCCTACGCCTCACATACAGCTTCAAGTACAAAAGCACCCAGTTAATGCGCCTCACATGCAGCTTCAAGTCTAAAAGCACTCAGCTCCTACACCTCACATGCAGCTTCAAGTCTAAAAGCACTCAGCTCCTACGCCTCACATGCAGATTCAAGTCTAAAAGGACTCGGGTAATGTGCCTCAGATGCAGATTCAAGTCTAGAAGCACTCAGCTCCTACGCCTCACATGCAGCTTCCAGTCTAAAAGCACTCAGGCCCTATGCCTCACATGCAGCTTCAACTCTAAAAGCACTCAGCTACTGTGCCTCACATGCAGCTTCAAGTCTAAAAGCACTCAGTTCCTACGGCTCACATGCAGCTTCAAGTCTAAAAGCACTCAGCTAATGTGCCTCACATGCAGCTTCAAGTCTAAAAGCACTCGGCTCCCACGCCTCACATGCAGCTTCAAGTCTAAAAGCACTCAGCTAATGTGCCTCACATGCAGCCACAAGTCTAAAAGCACTCGGCTCCTACACCTCACATGCAGCTTCCAGTCTAAAAGCACTCAGCTAATGTGCCTCACATGCAGCTTCAAGTCTAAAAGCACTCAGCTCCTACGTCTCACACGCAGCTTCAACTCTAAAAGCACTCAGCTCCTACGCCTTACATGCAGCTTCAAGTCTAAAAGCACTAAGCTAATGTGCCTCAGATGCAGCTTCAAGTCTAAAGGCACTCAGCTCCTACGCCTTACACGCAGCTTCAAGTCTAAAAGCACTCAGCTAATTTGCCTCACATGCAGCTTCAAGTCTAAAAGCACTCAGCTCCTACACCTCACATGCAGCTTCCAGTCTAAAAGCACTCAGCTAATGTGCCTCACATGCAGCTTCAAGTCTAAAAACACTCAGCTCCTACGCCTCACATGTAGCTTCAAGTCTAAAAGGACTCAGCTAATGTGCCTCGCATGTAGCTTCAAGTCTTAAAGCACTCAGCTAATGTGCCTCACATGCAGCTTTAGGTCTAAAAGCACTCAGCTCTTACGCCTTACATGCAACTTCAAGTCTAAAAGCACTCAGCTCCTACGCCTTACATGCAGCTTCAAGTCTAAAAGCACTCAGCTCCTACACCTCACATGCAGCTTCAAGTCTAAAAGCACTCAGCTCCTACGCCTCACATGCAGATTCAAGTCTAAAAGGACTCGGGTAATGTGCCTCAGATGCAGATTCAAGTCTAGAAGCACTCAGCTCCTACGCCTCACATGCAGCTTCAAGTCTAAAAGCACCCAGCTAATGTGCCTCACATGCAGCCTCAAGTCTAAAAGCACTCAGCTACTGTGCCTCAGATGCAGCTTCAAGTCTAAAAGCACTCAGCTCCTATGCCTCACACGCAGCTTCAAGTCTAAAAGCACTCATCAAATGTGCCTCACATGCATCTTCAAGCCTAAAAGCACTCAGCTCCCACGCCTCACATGCAGCTTCAAGTCTAAAAGCACTCAGCTAATGTGCCTCACATGCAGCCACAAGTCTAAAAGCACTCGGCTCCTACACCTCACATGCAGCTTCCAGTCTAAAAGCACTCAGCTAATGTGCCTCACATGCAGCTTCAAGTCTAAAAGCACTCAGCTCCTACGTCTCACACGCAGCTTCAACTCTAAAAGCACTCAGCTCCTACGCCTTACATGCAGCTTCAAGTCTAAAAGCACTAAGCTAATGTGCCTCAGATGCAGCTTCAAGTCTAAAGGCACTCAGCTCCTACGCCTTACACGCAGCTTCAAGTCTAAAAGCACTCAGCTAATTTGCCTCACATGCAGCTTCAAGTCTAAAAGCACTCAGCTCCTACACCTCACATGCAGCTTCCAGTCTAAAAGCACTCAGCTAATGTGCCTCACATGCAGCTTCAAGTCTAAAAACACTCAGCTCCTACGCCTCACATGTAGCTTCAAGTCTAAAAGGACTCAGCTAATGTGCCTCGCATGTAGCTTCAAGTCTTAAAGCACTCAGCTAATGTGCCTCACATGCAGCTTTAGGTCTAAAAGCACTCAGCTCTTACGCCTTACATGCAACTTCAAGTCTAAAAGCACTCAGCTCCTACGCCTTACATGCAGCTTCAAGTCTAAAAGCACTCAGCTCCTACACCTCACATGCAGCTTCAAGTCTAAAAGCACTCAGCTCCTACGCCTCACATGCAGATTCAAGTCTAAAAGGACTCGGGTAATGTGCCTCAGATGCAGATTCAAGTCTAGAAGCACTCAGCTCCTACGCCTCACATGCAGCTTCAAGTCTAAAAGCACCCAGCTAATGTGCCTCACATGCAGCCTCAAGTCTAAAAGCACTCAGCTACTGTGCCTCAGATGCAGCTTCAAGTCTAAAAGCACTCAGCTCCTATGCCTTACATGCAGCTTCAAGTCTAAAAGCACTCAGCTAATGTGCCTCACATGCAGCTTCCAGTCTAAAAGCACTCAGGCCCTATGCCTCACATGCAGCTTCAAGTCTAAAAGCACTCTGCTCCTATGCCTCACATGCAGCTTCAAGTCTAAAAGCACTCAGCTCCTACGCCTTACACGCAGCTTCAAGTCTAAAAGCACTCAGCTCCTACGCCTTACATGCAGCTTCAAGTCTAAAAGCACTCAGCTCCTACACCTCACATGCAGCTTCAAGACTAAAAGCACTCAGCTAATGTGCCTCACATACAGCTTCAAGTCTAAAAGCACTCAGCTCCTACACCTCACATGCAGCTTCCAGTCTAAAATCACTCAGCTAATGTGCCTCACATGCAGCTTCAAGTCTAAAAGCACTCAGCTCCTACGGCTCCCATGCAGCTTCAAGTCTAAAAGCACTCAGCTAATGTGCCTCACATGCAGCTTCAAGTCTAAGGGCACTCAGCTCCTATGCCTCACATGCAGCTTCAAGTCTAAAAGCATCCAGCTAATGTGCCTCACATGCAGCTTCAAGTCTAAAAGCACTCCGCTCCTACGTCTCACACGCAGCTTCAAGTCTAAAAGCACTCAGCTAATGTGCCTCACATGCAGCTTCAAGTCTAAAAGCACTCAGCTCCTACGCTTCACATGCAGCTTCAAGTCTAAAAGCACTCAGCTAATGTGCCTCAGATGCAGCTTCAAGTCTAAAAGCACTCAGCTTCTACGCCTTACAAGCAGCTTCAAGTCTAAAAGCACTCAGCTAATGTGTCTCACATGCAGCTTCCAGTCTAAAAGCACTCAGGTCCTATGCCTCACATGCAGCTTCAAGTCTAAAATCACTCGGCTCCTATGCCTCACATGCAGTTTCAAGTCTAAAAGCACTCAGCTCCTATGCCTTACACGCAGCTTCAAGTCTAAAAGCACTCAGCTCCTATGCCTCACATGCAGCTTCAAGTCTAAAAGCACTCAGCTCCTATGCCTCACATGCAGCTTCAAGACTAAAAGCACTCAGCTAATGTGCCTCACATGCAGCTTCAAGTCTAAACACACTCAGCTGTTATGCCTCACATGCAGCTTCAAGTCTAAAAGCACTCAGCTCCTATGCCTCACATGAAGCTTCAAGTCTAAAAGCACTCATCTAATGTGCCTCACATGCAACTTCAAGTCTAAAAGCACTCAGTTCCTATGCTTCACATGGAGCTTCAAGTCTAAAAGCACTCAGCTCCTGAGCCTCACATGCAGCCTCAAGTCCAAAAACACTCAGCTCCTACGCCTCACATGCAGCTTTAAATCTAAAAGCACTCCGATAATGTGCCTCAAATGCAGCTTCAAGTCTAAAACCACTCAGCTCCTATGCCTCACATGCAGCTTCAAGTCTAAAAGCACTCAGCTAATGTGCCTCATATGCAGCTTCAAGTCTAAAAGCACTCATCTCCTACGTCTCACATGCAGCTTCAAGTCTAAAAGCACTCAGCTAATGTGTCTCACATGAGGCTTCAAGTCTAAAAGCACTCAGCTCCTATGCCTTACATGCAGCTTCAAGTCTACAAGCACTCGGCTAATGTGCCTCACATGTAGCTTCAAGTCTAAAAGCACTCAGCTCCTACGCCTCACATGCAGCTTCAAGTCTAAAAGCACTCAGCTAATGTGCCTCACATGCAGCTTCAATTCTAAAAGCACTCAGCTCCTATCCTCACATGCAGGTTCAAGTAAAAAAGCACTCAGCTAATGTGCCTCACATGTAGCTTTAAGTCTAAAAGTACTCAGCTCCTACGCCTCAGATGCAGCTTCAAGTCTAAAAGCACTCATCTAATATGCCACAGATGCAGCTTCAAGTCTAAAAGCACTCAGCTCCTATGCCTCACATGCAGCTTCAAGTCTAAAAGCACTCAGCTAATGTGCCTCACATGCATCTTCAAGTCTAAAAGCACTCAGCTCCTACTCCTCACAAGCAGCTTCAAGTCTAAAAGCACTCAGCTAAGGTGCTGCACATGCAGCTTTAAGTCTAAAAGCACACAGCTCCTACGCCTCACATGCAGCTTCAAGTCTAAAAGCACTCAGCTAATGTGCCTCACATGCAGCTTCAAGTCGAAAAGCACTCAGCTCCTACGCCTCACATGCAGCTTCAAGTCTAATAGCACTCAGCTCCTATGCCTCACATGCAGCTTCAAGTCTAAAAGCACTCAGCTAATGTGCCTCACATGCAGCTTCAAGTCTAAAAGCACTCAGATCCTACGCCTCACATGCAGCTTCACGTCTAAAAGCACTCAGCTAATGTGCCTCACATGCATCTTCAAGTCTAAAAGCACTCAGCTCCTACGCCTCACATGCAGCTTCAAGTCTAAAAGCACTCAGCTAATGTGCTTCACATGCAGCTTCAAGTCTAAAAGCACTCAGCTAATGTGCCTCACATGCAGCTTCAAGTCTAAAAGCACTCAGCTCCTACGCCTCACATGCAGCTTCAAGTCTAAAATCACTCAGTTCCTATGCCTTACATGCAGCTTCAAGTCTAAAAGCACTCAGCGCCTACGCCTTACACGCAGCTTCAAGTCTAAAAGCGCTCAGCTCCAATGCCTCACATGCAGCTTCAAGTCTAAAAGCGCTCAGCTCCTATGCCTTACACGCAGATTCAAGTCTAAAAGCACTCTGCTAATGTGCCTCACATGCAGCTTCAAGTCTAAAAGCACTCAGCTCCTACACCTCACATGCAGCTTCCAGTCTAAAAGCACTCAGCTAATGTGCCTCACATGCAGCTTCAAGTCTAAAAGCACTCAGTTCCTACGGCTCACATGCAGCTTCAAGTCTAAAAGCACTCAGCTAATGTGCCTCACATGCAGCTTCAAGTCTAAAAGCACTCGGCTCGATTGCCTCACATGCAGCTTCAAGTCTAAAAGCACTCAGCTAATGTGCCTCACATGCAGCTTCCAGTCTAAAAGCACTCAGCTCCTATGCCTTACACGCAGCTTCAAGTCTAAAAGCACTCAGCTCCTACGCCTCATATGCAGCTTCAAGTCTAAAAGCACTCCACTCCTACGCCTCACATGCAGCTTCAAGACTAAAAGCACTCAGCTAATGTGCCTCACATGCAGCTTCAAGTCTAAAAGCACTCAGCTCCTATGCCTCACATGAAGCTTCAAGTCTAAAAGCACTAAGCTAATGTGCCTCACATGCAGCTTCAAGACTAAAAGCACTCAGCTGTTATGCCTCACATGCAGCTTCAAGTCTAAAAGCACTCAGCTCCTATGCCTCACATGCAGCTTCAAGTCTAAAAGCACTCAGCTCCTATGCCTCACATGAAGCTTCAAGTCTAAAAGCACTCCACTCCTACGCCTCACATGCAGCTTCAAGACTAAAAGCACTCAGCTGTTATGCCTCACATGCAGCTTCAAGTCTAAAAGCACTCAGCTCCTATGCCTCACATGAAGCTTCAAGTCTAAAAGCACTAAGCTAATGTGCCTCACATGCAGCTTCAAGTCTAAAAGCACTCATCAAATGTGCCTCACATGCAGCTTCAAGTCTAAAAGTACTCAGCTCCTACGCCTCACATGCAGCTTCAAGTCTAAAAGCACTCAGCTAATGTGCTTCACATGCAGCTTCAAGTCTAAAAGCACTCAGCTCCTACCCCTCACATGCAGCTTCAAGTCTAATAGCACTCAGCTCCTATGCCTCACACGCAGCTTCAAGTCTAAAAGCACTCTGCTAATGTGCCTCACATGCACCTTCAAGTCTAAAAGCACTCAGTGCCTACGCCTTACACGCAGCTTCAAGTCTAAAAGCACTCTGCTAATGTGCCTCACATGCAGCTTCAAGTCTAAAAGCACTCAGCTAATGTGCCTCACATGCAGCTTCAAGTCTAAGAGCACTCAGCTCCTACCCCTCACATGCAGCTTCAAATCTAATAGCACTCAGCTCCTATGCCTCACACGCAGCTTCAAGTCTAAAAGCACTCTGCTAATGTGCCTCACATGCAGCTTCAAGTCTAAAAGCACTCAGTGCCTACGCCTTACACGCAGCTTCAAGTCTAAAAGCACTCAGCTAATGTGCCTCACATGCAGGTTCAAGTCTAATAGCACTCAGCTAATGGGCCTCACATGCAGCTTCAAGTCTAAAAGCACTCTGCTCCTACCCCTCACATGCAGCTTCAAGTCTAATAGCACTCAGCTCCTATGCCTCACACGCAGCTTCAAGTCTAAAAGCACTCATCAAATGTGCCTCACATGCAGCTTCAAGACTAAAAGCACTCAGTTCCTATGCCTCACATGCAGCTTCAAGTCTAAAAGCACTCCGCTAATGTGACTCACATGCAGCTTTAAGTCTTAAAGCACTCAGCTCCTGAGCCTCACATGCAGCTTCAAGTCTAAAAACACTCAGCTAATGTGCCTCACATGCAGCTTCAAGTCTAAAAGCACTCCGCTCCTACGCCTCACATGCAGCTTCAGCTCCTATGCCTCACATGCAGCTTCAAGTCTAAAAGCACTCAGGAAATGTGCCTCACATGCAGCTTCAAGTCTAAAAACACTCAGCTAATATGACTCATATGCCGCTTTAAGTCTTAGAGGACTCAGCTCCTACGTCTCACACGCAGCTTCAAGTCTAAAAGCACTCAGCTAATGTGCCTCACATGCAGCTTCAAGTCTAAAAGCACTCAGCTCCTTCGCCTCACATGCAGCTTCAAGTCTAAAAGCACCCAGCTAATGTGCCTCAGATGCAGCTTCAAGTCTAAAAGCACTCAGCTCCTATGCCTTACACGCAGCTTCAAGTCTAAAAGCACTCAGCTAATGTGCCTCACATGCAGCTTCCAGTCTAAAAGCACTCAGGTCCTATGCCTCACATGCAGCTTCAAGTCTAAAAGCACTTGGCTCCAATGCCTCACATGAAGCTTCAAGTCTAAAAGCAATCAGCTCCTACGCCTTACACGCAGCTTCAAGTCTAAAAGCACTCAGCTCATACGCCTCACATGCAGCTTCAAGTCTAAAAGCACTCAGCTCCTATTCCTCACATGCAGGTTCAAATATAAAAGCACTCAGCTAATGTGCCTCACATGCAGGTTCAAGTCTAAAAACACTCAGCTGCTATGCCTCACATGCAGCTTCAAGTCTAAAAGCACTCAGCTCCTATGCCTCACATGAAGCTTCAAGTCTAAAAGCACTAAGCTAATGTGCCTCACATGCAGCTTCAAGTCTAAAAGCACTCATGTAATGTGCCTCAAATGCAGCTTCAAGTCTAAAACCACTCAGCTCCTATGCCTCACATGCAGCTTCAAGTCTAAAAGCACTCAGCTAATGTGCCTCAGATGCAGCTTCAAGTCTAAAAGCACTCATCTCCTACGTCTCACATGCAGCTTCAAGTCTAAAGGCACTCAGCTAATGTGACTCACATACAGCTTTAAGTCTTAAAGCACTCAGCTCCTGTGCCTCACATGCAGCTTCAAGTCTAAAAGCATTCCGCTCCTACGCCTCACATGCAGCTTCAGCTCCTATGCCTCACATGCAGCTTCAAGACTAAAAGCACTCAGGTAATGTGCCTCACATGCAGCTTCAAGTCGAAAAGCACTCAGCTCCTCCGCCTCACATGCAGCTTCAAGTCTAAAAGCACTCAGCTCCTACTCCTCACATGCAGCTTCAAGTCTAAAAGCACTAAGCTAATGTGCCTCACATGCAGCTTCAAGTATAAAAGCATTCAGTTCCTATGCCTCACTTGCAGCCTCAAGTCCAAAAGCACTCAGCTCCTATGCCTCACACATGCAGCTTCAAATCTAAAAGCACTCAGATAATGTGCCTCAAATGCAGCTTCAAGTCTAAAACCACTCAGCTCCTATGCCTCACATGCAGCTTCAAGTCTAAAAGCACTCAGCTAATGTGCCTCAGATGCACCTTCAAGTCTAAAAGCACTCATCTCCTACGTCTCACATGCAGCTTCAAGTCTAAAATCACTCAGCTAATGTGACTCACATACAGCTTTAAGTCTTAAAGCACTCGGCTCCTGTGCATCACATGCAGCTTCAAGTCTAAAAGCACTCAGGTAATGTGCCTCACATGCAGCTTCATGTCTAAAAGCACTCAGCTAATGTGACTCATATGCCGCTTTAAGTCTTAGAGCACTCAGCTACTACACCTCACATGCAGCTTCAAGTCCAAAAGCACTCTGCTCCTACGCCTCACATGCAGCTTCAAGTCTAAAAGCACCCAGCTAATGTGCCTCACATGCAGCTTTAAGTCTCAAAGCACTCAGCTCCTACGCCTCACATGCAGCTTCACGTCTAAAAGCACTCCGATCCTATGCCTCACATGCAGCTTCAAGTCTAAAAACACCCTGCTAATGTGCCTCACATGCAGCTTCAAGTCTAAAAGCACTCAGCTCCTACGCCTCACATGCAGCTTCAAGTCTAAAAGCACTCAGCTCCTATGCCTCGCTTTTAGATTCAAGTCTAAAAGCACTCTGCTCCTACACCTGTCATTCATCTTCAAGTCTAAAAGCACTCAGCTCCTACGCCTCACATGCAGCTTCAAGTCTAAAAGCACTCAGCTCCTATGCCTCACATGCAGCTTCAACTCTAAAAGCACTCAGCTAATGTGACTCACATGCAGCTTCAAGTCTAAAAGCACTCAGCTCCTACGCCTCACATGCAGTTTCAAGTCTAAAAGCACTCAGCTAATGTGTCTCACATGAGGCTTCAAATCTAAAAGCACTCAGCTCCTCTGCCTTACATGCAGCTTCAAGTCTACAAGCACTCAGCTAATGTGCCTCACATGCAGCTTCAAGTCTAAAAGCACCCAGCTAATGTGCCTCAGATGCAGCTTCAAGTCTAAAAGCACTCAGCTCCTACGCCTTACACGCAGCTTCAAGTCTAAAAGCACTCAGCTAATGTGCCTCACATCCAGCTTCCAGTCTAAAAGCACTCGGGTCCTATGCCTCACATGCAGCTTCAAGTCTAAAAGCACTTGGCTCCAATGCCTCACATGAAGCTTCAAGTCTAAAAGCACTCAGCTCCTACGCCTTACACGCAGCTTCAAGTCTAAAAGCACTCAGCTCCTACGCCTCACATGCAGCTTCAAGTATAAAAGCACTCAGCTCCTACGCCTCACATACAGCTTCAAGACTAAAAACACTCAGCTAATGTGCCTCACATGCAGGTTCAAGTCTAAAAACACTCAGCTGATATGCCTCACATGCAGCTTCAAGTCTAAAAGCACTCAGCTCCTATGCCTCACATGAAGCTTCAAGTCTAAAAGCACTAAGCTAATGTGCCTCACATGCAGCTTCAAGTCTAAAAGCACTCATGTAATGTGCCTCAAATGCAGCTTCAAGTCTAAAACCACTCAGCTCCTATGCCTCATATGCAGCTTCAAGTCTAAAAGCACTCAGCTAATGTGCCTCAGATGCAGATTCAAGTCTAAAAGCACTCATCTCCTACGTCTCACATGCAGCTTCAAGTCTAAAAGCACTCAGCTAATGTGACTCACATACAGCTTTAAGTCTTAAAGCACTCAGCTCCTGTGCCTCACATGCAGCTTCAAGTCTAAAAACACTCAGCTAATGTGCCTCACATGCAGCTTTAAGTCTAAAAGCATTCCGCTCCTACGCCTCACATGCAGCTTCAGCTCCTATGCCTCACATGCAGCTTCAAGACTAAAAGCACTCAGGTAATGTGCCTCACATGCAGCTTCAAGTCGAAAAGCACTCAGCTCCTCCGCCTCACAGGCAGCTTCAAGTCTAAAAGCACTCAGCTCCTACGCCTCACATGCAGCTTCAAGACTAAAAGCACTCAGCTAATGTGCCTCACATGCAGGTTCAAGTCTAAAAACACTCAGCTGCTATGCCTCACATGCAGCTTCAAGTCTAAAAGCACTCATCTCCTATGCCTCACATGAAGCTTCAAGTCTAAAAGCACTAAGCTAATGTGCCTCACATGCAGCTTCAAGTCTAAAATCACACATCTAATGTGCCTCACATGCAGCTTCAAGTATGAAAGCATTCAGTTCCTATGCCTCACATGCAGCCTCAAGTCCAAAAGCACTCAGCTCCTGCGCCTCACACATGCAGCTTCAAATCTAAAAGCACTCAGATAATGTGCCTCAAATGCAGCTTCAAGTCTAAAACCACTCAGCTCCTATGCCTCACATGCAGCTTCAAGTCTAAAAGCACTCAGCTAATGTGCCTCAGATGCACCTTCAAGTCTAAAAGCACTCATCTCCTACGTCTCACATGCAGCTTCAAGTCTAAAATCACTCAGCTAATGTGACTCACATACAGCTTTAAGTCTTAAAGCACTCAGCTCCTGTGCATCACATGCAGCTTCAAGTCTAAAAACACTCAGCTAATGTGCCTCACATGCAGCTTCAAGTCTAAAAGCACTCCGCTCCTACGCCTCACATGCAGCTTCAGCTCCTATGCCTCACATGCAGCTTCAAGTCTAAAAGCACTCAGGTAATGTGCCTCACATGCAGCTTCACGTCTAAAAGCACTCAGCTAATGTGACTCATATGCCGCTTTAAGTCTTAGAGCACTCAGCTACTACACCTCACATGCAGCTTTAAGTCCAAAAGCACTCTGCTCCTACGCCTCACATGCAGCTTCAAGTCTAAAAGCACCCAGCTAATGTGCCTCACATGCAGCTTTAAGTCTTAAAGCACTCAGCTCCTACGCCTCACATGCAGCTTCAAGTCTAAAAGCACTCCGATCCTATGCCTCACATGCAGCTTCAAGTCTAAAAACACCCTGCTAATGTGCCTCACATGCAGCTTCAAGTCTAAAAGCACTCAGCTCCTACGCCTCACATGCAGCTTCAAGTCTAAAAGCACTCAGCTCCTATGCCTCGCTTTTAGATTCAAGTCTAAAAGCACTCTGCTCCTACACCTGTCATTCATCTTCAAGTCTAAAAGCACTCAGCTCCTACGCCTGACATGCAGCTTCAAGTCTAAAAGCACTCAGCTCCTATGCCTCACATGCAGCTTCAACTCTAAAAGCACTCAGCTAATGTGACTCACATGCAGCTTCAAGTCTAAAAGCACTCAGCTCCTATGCCTCACATGCAGTTTGAAGTCTAAAAGCACTCAGCTAATGTGTCTCACATGAGGCTTCAAGTCTAAAAGCACTCAGCTCCTATGCCTTACATGCAGCTTCAAGTCTACAAGCACTCAGCTAATGTGCCTCACATGCAGCTTCCAGTCTAAAAGCACTCAGGCCCTATGCCTCACATGCAGCTTCAAGTCTAAAAGCACTCTGCTCCTATGCCTCACATGCAGCTTCAAGTCTAAAAGCACTCAGCTCCTACGCCTTACACGCAGCTTCAAGTCTAAAAGCACTCAGCTCCTACCCCTCACATGCAGCTTCAAGTCTAAAAGCACTCAGCTCCTACACCTCACATGCAGCTTCAAGACTAAAAGCACTCAGCTAATGTGCCTCACATGCAGCTTCAAGTCTAAAAGCACTCAGCTCCTACACCTCACATGCAGCTTCCAGTCTAAAAGCACTCAGCTAATGTGCCTCACATGCAGCTTCAAGTCTAAAAGCACTCAGCTCCTACGGCTCCCATGCAGCTTCAAGTCTAAAAGCACTCAGCTAATGTGCCTCACATGCAGCTTCATGTCTAAGGGCTCTCAGCTCCTACGCCTCACATGCAGCTTCAAGTTAAAAGCACCCAGCTAATGTGCCTCACATGCAGCTTCAAGTCTAAAAGCACTCAGCTCCTACGTCTCACACGCAGCTTCAAGTCTAAAAGCACTCAGCTAATGTGCCTCACATGCAGCTTCAAGTCTAAAAGCACTCAGCTCCTACGCTTCACATGCAGCAAGTCTAAAAGCACTCAGCTAACGTGCCTCAGATGCAGCTTCAAGTCTAAAAGCACTCAGCTCCTACGCCTTACACGCAGTTTCAAGTCTAAAAGCACTCAGCTAATGTGTCTCACATGCAGCTTCAAGTCTAAAATCACTCGGCTCCTATGCCTCACATGCAGCTTCAAGTCTAAAAGCACTCAGCTCCTATGCCTCACACGCAGCTTCAAGTCCAAAAGCACTCAGCTCCTATGCCTCACATGCAGCTTCAAGTCTAAAAGCACTCAGCTCCTACGCCTCACATGCAGCTTCAAGACTAAAAGCACTCAGCTAATGTGCCTCAAATGCAGCTTCAAGTCTAAACGCACTCAGCTGTTATGTCTCACATGCAGCTTCAAGTCTAAAAGCACTCAGCTCCTATGCCTCACATGAAGCTTCAAGCCTAAACGCACTAAGCTAATGTGCCTCACATGCAGCTTCAAGTCTAAAAGCACTCATCTAATGTGCCTCACATGCAACTTCAAGTCTAAAAGCACTCAGTTCCTATGCTTCACATGGAGATTCAAGTCTAAAAGCACTCAGCTCCTAAACCTCACATGCAGCCTCAAGTCCAAAAGCACTCAGCTACTACGCCTCACATGCAGCTTCAAATCTAAAAGCACTCAGATAATGTGCCTCAAATGCAGCTTCAAGTCTAAAACCACTCAGCTCCTACGCCTCACATGCAGCTTCAAGTCTAAAAGCACTCAGCTAATGTGCCTCATATGCAACTTTAAGTCTTAAAGCACTCAGCTCCTGTGCCTCACATGCAGCTTCAAGTCTAAAAACACTGAGCTAATGTGCCTCACATGCAGCTTCAAGTCTAAAAGCACTCCGTTCCTACGCCTCACATGCAGCTTCAGCTCCTATGCCTCACATGCAGCACAAGTCTAAAAGCACCCGGGTAATGTGCCTCACATGCAGCTTCAAGACTAAAAGCACTCAGCTAATGTGACTCATATGCAGCTTTAAGTCTTAGAGCACTCAGCTACTACACCTCACATGCAGCTTGAAGTCTAAAAGCACTCAGCTCCTACGCCTCACATGCAGCTTCAAGTCTAAAAGCACTCAGCTCCTATGCCTCACATGCAGCTTCAACTCTAAAAGCACTCAGCTAATGTGACTCACATGCAGCTTCAAGTCTAAAAGCACTCAGCTCCTATTCCTCACATGCAGGTTCAAGTATAAAAGCACTCAGCTAATGTGCCTCACATGTAGCTTTAAGTCTAAAAGTACTCAGCTCCTACGCCTCAGATGCAGCTTCAAGTCTAAAAGCACTCAGCTCCTACGCCTCACATGCAGCTTCAAGTCTAAAAGCACTCATCTCCTACGCCTCACATGCAGCTTCAAGTCTAAAAGCACTCAGCTAATATGTCTCACATGAGGCTTCAAGTCTAAAAGCACTCAGCTCCTATGCCTTACATGCAGCTTCAAGTCTACAAGCACTCGGCTAATGTGCCTCACATGTAGCTTCAAGTCTAAAAGCACTCTGCTCCTACGCCTCACATGCAGCCTCAAGTCTAAAAGCACTCAGCTAATGTGCCTCACATGCAGTTTCAAGTCTAAAAGCACTCAGCTCCTATTCCTCACATGCAGGTTCAAGTATAAAAGCACTCAGCTAATGTGCCTCACATGTAGCTTTAAGTCTAAAAGTACTCAGCTCCTACGCCACAGATGCAGCTTCAAGTCTAAAAGCACTCAGCTCCTACGCCTCACATGCAGCTTCAAGTCTAAAAGCACTCAGCTAATGTGCCACACATGCATCTTCAAGTCTAAAAGCACTCAGCTCCTATGCCTCACATGCAGCTTCAAGTGTAAAAGCACTCGGCTAATGTGCCTCACAAGCAGCTTCAAGTCTAAAAGCACTCAGCTCCTACTCCTCACAAGCAGCTTCAAGTCAAAAAGCACTCAGCTAATGTGCATTCACATGCAGCTTCAAGTCGAAAAGCACTCAGCTCCTACGCCTCACATGCAGCTTCAAGTCTAATAGCACTCAGCTCCTATGCCTCACATGCAGCTTCAAGTCTAAAAGCACTCAGCTAATGTGCCTCACATGCAGCTTCAAGTCTAAAAGCACTCAGCTCCTACGCCTCACATGCAGCTTCAAGTCTAATAGCACTCAGCTCCTATGCCTCACATGCAGCTTCACGTCTAAAAGCACTCAGCTAATGTGCCTCACATGTAGCTTCAAGTATAAAAGCACTCAGGTCCTATGCCTCACATGCCGCTTCAAGTCTAAAAGCACTCAGCTAATGTCCCTCACATGTAGCTTCAAGTCTAAAAGCACTCAGCTAATGTGCCTCACATGCAGCTTCAAGTCTAAAAGCACTCCGCTCCTACGCCTCACATGCAGCTTCAGCTCTTTTGCCTCACATGCAGCTTCAAGTGTAAAAGCACCCGGGTAATGTGCCTCACATGCAGCTTCAAGACTAAAAGCACTCAGCTAATGTGACTCATATGCCGCTTTAAGTCTTAGAGCACTCAGCTACTACACCTCACATGCAGCTTCAAGTCTAAAAGCACTCAGCTCCTATGCCTCACATGCAGCTTCAAGTCTAAAAGCACTCAGCTCCTATGCCTCACATGCAGCTTCAACTCTAAAAGCACTCAGCTAATGTGACTCACATGCAGCTTCAAGTCTAAAAGCACTCAGCTCCTACGCCTCACATGCAGCTTCAAGTCTAAAAGCACTCATCTCTTACGCCTCACATGCAGCTTCAAGTCTAAAAGCACTCAGCTAATGTGTCTCACATGAGGCTTCAAGTCTAAAAGCACTCAGCTCCTATGCCTTACATGCAGCTTCAAGTCTACAAGCACTCGGCTAATGTGCCTCACATGTAGCTTCAAGTCTAAAAGCACTCAGCTCCTACGCCTCACATGCAGCTTCAAGTCTAAAAGCACTCAGCTAATGTGCTTCACATGCAGCTTCAAGTCTAAAAGCACTCAGCTAATGTGCCTCACATGCAGCTTCAAGTCTAAAAGCACTCAGCTCCTACGCCTCACATGCAGCTTCAAGTCTAAAAGCACTCAGCTAATGTGCTTCACATGCAGCTTCAAGTCTAAAAGCACTCAGCTAATGTGCCTCACATGCAGCTTCAAGTCTAAAAGCACTCAGCTCCTACGCCTCACATGCAGCTTCAAGTCTAAAAGCACTCAGCTAATGTGACTCATATGCCGCTTTAAGTCTTAGAGCACTCAGCTACTACACCTCACATGCAGCTTCAAGTCTAAAAGCACTCAGCTCCTACGCCTCACATGCAGCTTCAAGTCTAAAAGCACTCAGCTCCTATGCCCCACATGCAGCTTCAACTCTAAAAGCACTCAGCTAATTTGACTCACATGCAGCTTCCAGTCTAAAAGCACTCAGCTCCTATGCCTCACATGCAGCTTCCAGTCTAAAAGCACTCAGCTAATGTGCCTCAAATGCAGCTTCAAGTCTAAAAGCACTCAGCTCCTACGGCTCACATGCAGCTTCAAGTCTAAAAGCACTCAGCTAATGTGCCACACATGCATCTTCAAGTCTAAAAGCACTCAGCTCCTATGCCTCACATGCAGCTTCAAGTGTAAAAGCACTCGGCTAATGTGCCTCACAAGCAGCTTCAAGTCTAAAAGCACTCAGCTCCTACTCCTCACAAGCAGCTTCAAGTCAAAAAGCACTCAGCTAATGTGCATTCACATGCAGCTTCAAGTCGAAAAGCACTCAGCTCCTACGCCTCACATGCAGCTTCAAGTCTAATAGCACTCAGCTCCTATGCCTCACATGCAGCTTCAAGTCTAAAAGCACTCAGCTAATGTGCCTCACATGCAGCTTCAAGTCTAAAAGCACTCAGCTCCTACGCCTCACATGCAGCTTCAAGTCTAATAGCACTCAGCTCCTATGCCTCACATGCAGCTTCACGTCTAAAAGCACTCAGCTAATGTGCCTCACATGTAGCTTCAAGTATAAAAGCACTCAGGTCGTATGCCTCACATGCCGCTTCAAGTCTAAAAGCACTCAGCTAATGTCCCTCACATGTAGCTTCAAGTCTAAAAGCACTCAGCTAATGTGCCTCACATGCAGCTTCAAGTCTAAAAGCACTCCGCTCCTACGCCTCACATGCAGCTTCAGCTCTTTTGCCTCACATGCAGCTTCAAGTGTAAAAGCACCCGGGTAATGTGCCTCACATGCAGCTTCAAGACTAAAAGCACTCAGCTAATGTGACTCATATGCCGCTTTAAGTCTTAGAGCACTCAGCTACTACACCTCACATGCAGCTTCAAGTCTAAAAGCACTCAGCTCCTATGCCTCACATGCAGCTTCAAGTCTAAAAGCACTCAGCTCCTATGCCTCACATGCAGCTTCAACTCTAAAAGCACTCAGCTAATGTGACTCACATGCAGCTTCAAGTCTAAAAGCACTCAGCTCCTACGCCTCACATGCAGCTTCAAGTCTAAAAGCACTCATCTCTTACGCCTCACATGCAGCTTCAAGTCTAAAAGCACTCAGCTAATGTGTCTCACATGAGGCTTCAAGTCTAAAAGCACTCAGCTCCTATGCCTTACATGCAGCTTCAAGTCTACAAGCACTCGGCTAATGTGCCTCACATGTAGCTTCAAGTCTAAAAGCACTCAGCTCCTACGCCTCACATGCAGCTTCAAGTCTAAAAGCACTCAGCTAATGTGCTTCACATGCAGCTTCAAGTCTAAAAGCACTCAGCTAATGTGCCTCACATGCAGCTTCAAGTCTAAAAGCACTCAGCTCCTACGCCTCACATGCAGCTTCAAGTCTAAAAGCACTCAGCTAATGTGCTTCACATGCAGCTTCAAGTCTAAAAGCACTCAGCTAATGTGCCTCACATGCAGCTTCAAGTCTAAAAGCACTCAGCTCCTACGCCTCACATGCAGCTTCAAGTCTAAAAGCACTCAGCTAATGTGACTCATATGCCGCTTTAAGTCTTAGAGCACTCAGCTAATGTGCCTCACATGCAGCTTCAAGTCTAAAAGCACTCAGCTCCTACGCCTCACATGCAGCTTCAAGTCTAAAAGCACTCAGCTAATGTGCTTCACATGCAGCTTCAAGTCTAAAAGCACTCAGCTAATGTGCCTCACATGCAGCTTCAAGTCTAAAAGCACTCAGCTCCTACGCCTCACATGCAGCTTCAAGTCTAAAAGCACTCAGCTAATGTGACTCATATGCCGCTTTAAGTCTTAGAGCACTCAGCTACTACACCTCACATGCAGCTTCAAGTCTAAAAGCACTCAGCTCCTACGCCTCACATGCAGCTTCAAGTCTAAAAGCACTCAGCTCCTATGCCCCACATGCAGCTTCAACTCTAAAAGCACTCAGCTAATTTGACTCACATGCAGCTTCCAGTCTAAAAGCACTCAGCTCCTATGCCTCACATGCAGCTTCCAGTCTAAAAGCACTCAGCTAATGTGCCTCGCATGTAGCTTCAAGTCTTAAAGCACTCAGCTAATGTGCCTCACATGCAGCTTTAGGTCTAAAAGCACTCAGCTCTTACGCCTTACATGCAACTTCAAGTCTAAAAGCACTCAGCTCCTACGCCTTACATGCAGCTTCAAGTCTAAAAGCACTCAGCTCCTACACCTCACATGCAGCTTCAAGTCTAAAAGCACTCAGCTCCTACGCCTCACATGCAGATTCAAGTCTAAAAGGACTCGGGTAATGTGCCTCAGATGCAGATTCAAGTCTAGAAGCACTCAGCTCCTACGCCTCACATGCAGCTTCAAGTCTAAAAGCACCCAGCTAATGTGCCTCACATGCAGCCTCAAGTCTAAAAGCACTCAGCTACTGTGCCTCAGATGCAGCTTCAAGTCTAAAAGCACCCAGCCCCGACACCTCACATGCATCTTCAAGCCTAAAAGCACTCAGCTCCTACGCTTTACACGCAGCTTCACGTCTAAAAGCACTCAGCTCCTACGCCTCACATGCAGCTTCAAGTCTAAAAGCACTCAGCTAATGTGCCTCACATGCAGCTTCAAGTCTAAAAGCATTCGGCTCCTACACCTCACATGCAGCTACCAGTCTAAAAGCACTCAGCTAATGAGCCTCACATGCAGCTTCAAGTCTAAAAGCACTCAGCTCCTATGGCTCACATGCAGCTTCAAGTCTAAAAGCACCCAGCTAATGTGCCTCACATGCAGCCTCAAGTCTAAAAGCACTCAGCTACTGTGCCTCAGATGCAGCTTCAAGTCTAAAAGCACTCAGCTCCTATGCCTTACATGCAGCTTCAAGTCTAAAAGCACTCAGCTAATGTGCCTCACATGCAGCTTCCAGTCTAAAAGCACTCAGGCCCTATGCCTCACATGCAGCTTCAAGTCTAAAAGCACTCAGCTACTGTGCCTCACATGCAGCTTCAAGTCTAAAAGCACGCAGCTCCTACGCCTCACATGCAGATTCAAGTCTAAAAGCACTCAGCTAATGTGCCTCACATGCAGCCACAAGTCTAAAAGCACTCGGCTCCTACACCTCACATGCAGCTTCCAGTCTAAAAGCACTCAGCTAATGTGCCTCACATGCAGCTTCAAGTCTAAAAGCACTCAGCTCCTACGTCTCACACGCAGCTTCAACTCTAAAAGCACTCAGCTCCTACGCCTTACATGCAGCTTCAAGTCTAAAAGCACTAAGCTAATGTGCCTCAGATGCAGCTTCAAGTCTAAAGGCACTCAGCTCCTACGCCTTACATGCAGCTTCAAGTCTAAAAGCACTCAGCTAATTTGCCTCACATGCAGCTTCAAGTCTAAAAGCACTCAGCTCCTACACCTCACATGCAGCTTCCAGTCTAAAAGCACTCAGCTAATGTGCCTCACATGCAGCTTCAAGTCTAAAAACACTCAGCTCCTACGCCTCACATGTAGCTTCAAGTCTAAAAGGACTCAGCTAATGTGCCTCGCATGTAGCTTCAAGTCTTAAAGCACTCAGCTAATGTGCCTCACATGCAGCTTTAGGTCTAAAAGCACTCAGCTCTTACGCCTTACATGCAACTTCAAGTCTAAAAGCACTCAGCTCCTACGCCTTACATGCAGCTTCAAGTCTAAAAGCACTCAGCTCCTACACCTCACATGCAGCTTCAAGTCTAAAAGCACTCAGCTCCTACGCCTCACATGCAGATTCAAGTCTAAAAGGACTCGGGTAATGTGCCTCAGATGCAGATTCAAGTCTAGAAGCACTCAGCTCCTACGCCTCACATGCAGCTTCAAGTCTAAAAGCACCCAGCTAATGTGCCTCACATGCAGCCTCAAGTCTAAAAGCACTCAGCTACTGTGCCTCAGATGCAGCTTCAAGTCTAAAAGCACTCAGCTCCTATGCCTTACATGCAGCTTCAAGTCTAAAAGCACTCAGCTAATGTGCCTCACATGCAGCTTCCAGTCTAAAAGCACTCAGGCCCTATGCCTCACATGCAGCTTCAAGTCTAAAAGCACTCTGCTCCTATGCCTCACATGCAGCTTCAAGTCTAAAAGCACTCAGCTCCTATGCCTTACACGCAGCTTCAAGTCT
Organism: Ambystoma mexicanum; assembly: GCF_040938575.1. Lineage (NCBI taxonomy): Eukaryota > Metazoa > Chordata > Amphibia > Caudata > Ambystomatidae > Ambystoma > Ambystoma mexicanum. Next base: position 13,163,878 of record NC_090938.1, on the reverse strand, counting down.
AAAAGCACTCAGCTCCTACGCCTTACATGCAGCTTCAAGTCTAAAAGCACTCAGCTCCTCTGCCTCACATGCAGCTTCAAGACTAAAAGCACTCAGCTAATGTGCCTCACATGCAGCTTCAAGTCTAAAAGCACTCAGCTCCTACACCTCACATGCAGCTTCCAGTCTAAAAGCACTCAGCTAATGTGCCTCACATGCAGCTTCAAGTCTAAAAGCACTCAGCTCCTACGGCTCCCATGCAGCTTCAAGTCTAAAAGCACTCAGCTAATGTGCCTCACATGCAGCTTCAAGTCTAAGGGCACTCAGCTCCTATGCCTCACATGCAGCTTCAAGTCTAAAAGCATCCAGCTAATGTGCCTCACATGCAGCTTCAAGTCTAAAAGCACTCCGCTCCTACGTCTCACACGCAGCTTCAAGTCTAAAAGCACTCAGCTAATGTGCCTCACATGCAGCTTCAAGTCTAAAAGCACTCAGCTCCTACGCTTCACATGCAGCTTCAAGTCTAAAAGCACTCAGCTAATGTGCCTCAGATGCAGCTTCAAGTCTAAAAGCACTCAGCTTCTACGCCTTACACGCAGCTTCAAGTCTAAAAGCACTCAGCTAATGTGTCTCACATGCAGCTTCCAGTCTAAAAGCACTCAGGTCCTATGCCTCACATGCAGCTTCAAGTCTAAAATCACTCGGCTCCTATGCCTCACATGCAGCTTCAAGTCTAAAAGCACTCAGCTCCTATGCCTTACACGCAGCTTCAAGTCTAAAAGCACTCAGCTCCTATGCCTCACATGCAGCTTCAAGTCTAAAAGCACTCAGCTCCTACGCCTCACATGCAGCTTCAAGACTAAAAGCACTCAGCTAATGTGCCTCACATGCAGCTTCAAGTCTAAAAGCACTCAGCTCCTATGCCTCACATGAAGCTTCAAGTCTAAAAGCACTCATCTAATGTGCCTCACATGCAACTTCAAGTCTAAAAGCACTCAGTTCCTATGCTTCACATGGAGCTTCAAGTCTAAAAGCACTCAGCTCCTGAGCCTCACATGCAGCCTCAAGTCCAAAAACACTCAGCTCCTACGCCTCACATGCAGCTTTAAATCTAAAAGCACTCCGATAATGTGCCTCAAATGCAGCTTCAAGTCTAAAACCACTCAGCTCCTATGCCTCACATGCAGCTTCAAGTCTAAAAGCACTCAGCTAATGTGCCTCATATGCAGCTTCAAGTCTAAAAGCACTCATCTCCTACGTCTCACATGCAGCTTCAAGTCTAAAAGCACTCAGCTAATGTGTCTCACATGAGGCTTCAAGTCTAAAAGCACTCAGCTCCTATGCCTTACATGCAGCTTCAAGTCTACAAGCACTCGGCTAATGTGCCTCACATGTAGCTTCAAGTCTAAAAGCACTCAGCTCCTACGCCTCACATGCAGCTTCAAGTCTAAAAGCACTCAGCTAATGTGCCTCACATGCAGCTTCAATTCTAAAAGCACTCAGCTCCTATCCTCACATGCAGGTTCAAGTAAAAAAGCACTCAGCTAATGTGCCTCACATGTAGCTTTAAGTCTAAAAGTACTCAGCTCCTACGCCTCAGATGCAGCTTCAAGTCTAAAAGCACTCATCTAATATGCCACAGATGCAGCTTCAAGTCTAAAAGCACTCAGCTCCTATGCCTCACATGCAGCTTCAAGTCTAAAAGCACTCAGCTAATGTGCCTCACATGCATCTTCAAGTCTAAAAGCACTCAGCTCCTACTCCTCACAAGCAGCTTCAAGTCTAAAAGCACTCAGCTAAGTTGCTGCACATGCAGCTTTAAGTCTAAAAGCACACAGCTCCTACGCCTCACATGCAGCTTCAAGTCTAAAAGCACTCAGCTAATGTGCCTCACATGCAGCTTCAAGTCGAAAAAAGCACTCAGCTCCTACGCCTCACATGCAGCTTCAAGTCTAATAGCACTCAGCTCCTATGCCTCACATGCAGCTTCAAGTCTAAAAGCACTCAGCTAATGTGCCTCACATGCAGCTTCAAGTCTAAAAGCACTCAGATCCTACGCCTCACATGCAGCTTCACGTCTAAAAGCACTCAGCTAATGTGCCTCACATGCATCTTCAAGTCTAAAAGCACTCAGCTCCTACGCCTCACATGCAGCTTCAAGTCTAAAAGCACTCAGCTAATGTGCTTCACATGCAGCTTCAAGTCTAAAAGCACTCAGCTAATGTGCCTCACATGCAGCTTCAAGTCTAAAAGCACTCAGCTCCTACGCCTCACATGCAGCTTCAAGTCTAAAATCACTCAGTTCCTATGCCTTACATGCAGCTTCAAGTCTAAAAGCACTCAGCGCCTACGCCTTACACGCAGCTTCAAGTCTAAAAGCGCTCAGCTCCAATGCCTCACATGCAGCTTCAAGTCTAAAAGCGCTCAGCTCCTATGCCTTACATGCAGATTCAAGTCTAAAAGCACTCTGCTAATGTGCCTCACATGCAGCTTCAAGTCTAAAAGCACTCAGCTCCTACACCTCACATGCAGCTTCCAGTCTAAAAGCACTCAGCTAATGTGCCTCACATGCAGCTTCAAGTCTAAAAGCACTCAGTTCCTACGGCTCACATGCAGCTTCAAGTCTAAAAGCACTCAGCTAATGTGCCTCACATGCAGCTTCAAGTCTAAAAGCACTCGGCTCGATTGCCTCACATGCAGCTTCAAGTCTAAAAGCACTCAGCTAATGTGCCTCACATGCAGCTTCCAGTCTAAAAGCACTCAGCTCCTATGCCTTACACGCAGCTTCAAGTCTAAAAGCACTCAGCTCCTACGCCTCACATGCAGCTTCAAGTCTAAAAGCACTCCACTCCTACGCCTCACATGCAGCTTCAAGACTAAAAGCACTCAGCTAATGTGCCTCACATGCAGCTTCAAGTCTAAAAGCACTCAGCTGTTATGCCTCACATGCAGCTTCAAGTCTAAAAGCACTCAGCTCCTATGCCTCACATGAAGCTTCAAGTCTAAAAGCACTAAGCTAATGTGCCTCACATGCAGCTTCAAGTCTAAAAGCACTCATCAAATGTGCCTCACATGCAGCTTCAAGTCTAAAAGTACTCAGCTCCTACGCCTCACATGCAGCTTCAAGTCTAAAAGCACTCAGCTAATGTGCTTCACATGCAGCTTCAAGTCTAAAAGCACTCAGCTCCTACCCCTCACATGCAGCTTCAAGTCTAATAGCACTCAGCTCCTATGCCTCACACGCAGCTTCAAGTCTAAAAGCACTCTGCTAATGTGCCTCACATGCACCTTCAAGTCTAAAAGCACTCAGTGCCTACGCCTTACACGCAGCTTCAAGTCTAAAAGCACTCTGCTAATGAGCCTCACATGCAGCTTCAAGTCTAAAAGCACTCAGCTAATGTGCCTCACATGCAGCTTCAAGTCTAAGAGCACTCAGCTCTTACCCCTCACATGCAGCTTCAAGTCTAATAGCACTCAGCTCCTATGCCTCACACGCAGCTTCAAGTCTAAAAGCACTCTGCTAATGTGCCTCACATGCAGCTTCAAGTCTAAAAGCACTCAGTGCCTACACCTTACACGCAGCTTCAAGTCTAAAAGCACTCAGCTAATGTGCCTCACATGCAGGTTCAAGTCTAATAGCACTCAGCTAATGGGCCTCACATGCAGCTTCAAGTCTAAAAGCACTCTGCTCCTACCCCTCACATGCAGCTTCAAGTCTAATAGCACTCAGCTCCTATGCCTCACACGCAGCTTCAAGTCTAAAAACACTCAGCTCCTACGCCTTACACACAGCTTTAAGTCTAAAGGCACTCAGCTAATGTGCCTCACATGCAGCTTCCAGTCTAAAAGCACTCAGGTCCTATGCGTCACATGCAGCTTCAAGTCTAAAAGCATTCAGCTCCTACGCCTCACATGCAGCTTCAAGTCTAAAAGCACCCAGTTAATGCGCCTCACATGCAGCTTCCAGTCTAAAAGGACTCAGCTAATGTGCCTCACATGTAGCTTCAAGTCTTAAAGCACTCAGCTAATGTGGCTCACATGCAGCTTCAGGTCTAAAAGCACTCAACTCCTATGCCTTACATGCAGCTTCAAGTCTAAAAGCACTCAGCTCCTACGCCTCAAATGCAGCTTCAAGTCTAAAAGCACTCAGCTACTGTGCCTCACATGCAGCTTCAAGTCTAAAAGCACTCAGCTCCTACGCCTCACATGCAGATTCAAGTCTAAAAGGACTTGGCTAATGTGACTCAGATGCAGCTTCAAGTCTAGAAGCACTCAGCTCCTACGCCTCACATGCAGCTTCAAGTATAAAAGCACTCAGCTAATGTGCTTCACATGCAGCTTCAAGTCTAAAAGCACTCAGCCCCGACACCTCACATGCATCTTCAAGCCTAAAAGCACTCAGCTCCCAAGCCTCACATGCAGCTTCAAGTCTAAAAGCACTCAGCTAATGTGCCTCACATGCAGCTACAAGTCTAAAAGCACTCGGCTCCTACACCTCACATGCAGCTTCCAGTCTAAAAGCACTCAGCTAATGTGCCTCACATGCAGCTTCAAGTCTAAAAGCACTCAGCTCCTACGTCTCACACGCAGCTTCAAGTCTAAAAGCACTCAGCTAATGTGCCTCACATGCAGCTTCAAGTCTAAAAGCACTCAGCTCCTACGCCTTACACGCAGCTTCAAGTCTAAAAGCACTCAGCTAATGTGCCTCAGATGCAGCTTCAAGTCTAAAGGCACTCAGCTCCTACGCCTTACACGCAGCTTCAAGTCTAAAAGCACTCAGCTAATTTGCCTCACATGCAGCTTCAAGTCTAAAAGCACTCAGCTCCTACACCTCACATGCAGCTTCCAGTCTAAAAGCACTCAGCTAATGTGCCTCACATGCAGCTTCAAGTCTAAAAACACTCAGCTCCTACGCCTCACATGTAGCTTCAAGTCTAAAAGGACTCAGCTAATGTGCCTCGCATGTAGCTTCAAGTCTTAAAGCACTCAGCTAATGTGCCTCACATGCAGCTTTAGGTCTAAAAGCACTCAGCTCTTACGCCTTACATGCAACTTCAAGTCTAAAAGCACTCAGCTCCTACGCCTTACATGCAGCTTCAAGTCTAAAAGCACTCAGCTCCTACACCTCACATGCAGCTTCAAGTCTAAAAGCACTCAGCTCCTACGCCTCACATGCAGATTCAAGTCTAAAAGGACTCGGGTAATGTGCCTCAGATGCAGATTCAAGTCTAGAAGCACTCAGCTCCTACGCCTCACATGCAGCTTCAAGTCTAAAAGCACCCAGCTAATGTGCCTCACATGCAGCCTCAAGTCTAAAAGCACTCAGCTACTGTGCCTCAGATGCAGCTTCAAGTCTAAAAGCACCCAGCCCCGACACCTCACATGCATCTTCAAGCCTAAAAGCACTCAGCTCCTACGCTTTACACGCAGCTTCACGTCTAAAAGCACTCAGCTCCTACGCCTCACATGCAGCTTCAAGTCTAAAAGCACTCAGCTAATGTGCCTCACATGCAGCTTCAAGTCTAAAAGCATTCGGCTCCTACACCTCACATGCAGCTACCAGTCTAAAAGCACTCAGCTAATGAGCCTCACATGCAGCTTCAAGTCTAAAAGCACTCAGCTCCTATGGCTCACATGCAGCTTCAAGTCTAAAAGCACTCAGCTACTGTGCCTCAGATGCAGCTTCAAGTCTAAAAGCACTCAGCTCCTATGCCTTACATGCAGCTTCAAGTCTAAAAGCACTCAGCTAATGTGCCTCACATGCAGCTTCCAGTCTAAAAGCACTCAGGCCCTATGCCTCACATGCAGCTTCAACTCTAAAAGCACTCAGCTACTGTGCCTCACATGCAGCTTCAAGTCTAAAAGCACTCAGCTCCTACGCCTCACATGCAGATTCAAGTCTAAAAGCACTCAGCTAATGTGCCTCACATGCAGCCACAAGTCTAAAAGCACTCGGCTCCTACACCTCACATGCAGCTTCCAGTCTAAAAGCACTCAGCTAATGTGCCTCACATGCAGCTTCAAGTCTAAATGCACTCAGCTCCTACGTCTCACACGCAGCTTCAACTCTAAAAGCACTCAGCTCCTACGCCTTACATGCAGCTTCAAGTCTAAAAGCACTAAGCTAATGTGCCTCAGATGCAGCTTCAAGTCTAAAGGCACTCAGCTCCTACGCCTTACATGCAGCTTCAAGTCTAAAAGCACTCAGCTAATTTGCCTCACATGCAGCTTCAAGTCTAAAAGCACTCAGCTCCTACACCTCACATGCAGCTTCCAGTCTAAAAGCACTCAGCTAATGTGCCTCACATGCAGCTTCAAGTCTAAAAACACTCAGCTCCTACGCCTCACATGTAGCTTCAAGTCTAAAAGGACTCAGCTAATGTGCCTCGCATGTAGCTTCAAGTCTTAAAGCACTCAGCTAATGTGCCTCACATGCAGCTTTAGGTCTAAAAGCACTCAGCTCTTACGCCTTACATGCAACTTCAAGTCTAAAAGCACTCAGCTCCTACGCCTTACATGCAGCTTCAAGTCTAAAAGCACTCAGCTCCTACACCTCACATGCAGCTTCAAGTCTAAAAGCACTCAGCTCCTACGCCTCACATGCAGATTCAAGTCTAAAAGGACTCGGGTAATGTGCCTCAGATGCAGATTCAAGTCTAGAAGCACTCAGCTCCTACGCCTCACATGCAGCTTCAAGTCTAAAAGCACCCAGCTAATGTGCCTCACATGCAGCCTCAAGTCTAAAAGCACTCAGCTACTGTGCCTCAGATGCAGCTTCAAGTCTAAAAGCACTCAGCTCCTATGCCTTACATGCAGCTTCAAGTCTAAAAGCACTCAGCTAATGTGCCTCACATGCAGCTTCCAGTCTAAAAGCACTCAGGCCCTATGCCTCACATGCAGCTTCAAGTCTAAAAGCACTCTGCTCCTATGCCTCACATGCAGCTTCAAGTCTAAAAGCACTCAGCTCCTATGCCTTACACGCAGCTTCAAGTCTAAAAGCACTCAGCTCCTACGCCTTACATGCAGCTTCAAGTCTAAAAGCACTCAGCTCCTATGCCTCACATGCAGCTTCAAGACTAAAAGCACTCAGCTAATGTGCCTCACATGCAGCTTCAAGTCTAAAAGCACTCAGCTCCTACACCTCACATGCAGCTTCCAGTCTAAAAGCACTCAGCTAATGTGCCTCACATGCAGCTTCAAGTCTAAAAGCACTCAGCTCCTACGGCTCCCATGCAGCTTCAAGTCTAAAAGCACTCAGCTAATGTGCCTCACATGCAGCTTCAAGTCTAAGGGCACTCAGCTCCTATGCCTCACATGCAGCTTCAAGTCTAAAAGCATCCAGCTAATGTGCCTCACATGCAGCTTCAAGTCTAAAAGCACTCCGCTCCTACGTCTCACACGCAGCTTCAAGTCTAAAAGCACTCAGCTAATGTGCCTCACATGCAGCTTCAAGTCTAAAAGCACTCAGCTCCTACGCTTCACATGCAGCTTCAAGTCTAAAAGCACTCAGCTAATGTGCCTCAGATGCAGCTTCAAGTCTAAAAGCACTCAGCTTCTACGCCTTACACGCAGCTTCAAGTCTAAAAGCACTCAGCTAATGTGTCTCACATGCAGCTTCCAGTCTAAAAGCACTCAGGTCCTATGCCTCACATGCAGCTTCAAGTCTAAAATCACTCGGCTCCTATGCCTCACATGCAGCTTCAAGTCTAAAAGCACTCAGCTCCTATGCCTTACACGCAGCTTCAAGTCTAAAAGCACTCAGCTCCTATGCCTCACATGCAGCTTCAAGTCTAAAAGCACTCAGCTCCTACGCCTCACATGCAGCTTCAAGACTAAAAGCACTCAGCTAATGTGCCTCACATGCAGCTTCAAGTCTAAAAGCACTCAGCTCCTATGCCTCACATGAAGCTTCAAGTCTAAAAGCACTCATCTAATGTGCCTCACATGCAACTTCAAGTCTAAAAGCACTCAGTTCCTATGCTTCACATGGAGCTTCAAGTCTAAAAGCACTCAGCTCCTGAGCCTCACATGCAGCCTCAAGTCCAAAAACACTCAGCTCCTACGCCTCACATGCAGCTTTAAATCTAAAAGCACTCCGATAATGTGCCTCAAATGCAGCTTCAAGTCTAAAACCACTCAGCTCCTATGCCTCACATGCAGCTTCAAGTCTAAAAGCACTCAGCTAATGTGCCTCATATGCAGCTTCAAGTCTAAAAGCACTCATCTCCTACGTCTCACATGCAGCTTCAAGTCTAAAAGCACTCAGCTAATGTGTCTCACATGAGGCTTCAAGTCTAAAAGCACTCAGCTCCTATGCCTTACATGCAGCTTCAAGTCTACAAGCACTCGGCTAATGTGCCTCACATGTAGCTTCAAGTCTAAAAGCACTCAGCTCCTACGCCTCACATGCAGCTTCAAGTCTAAAAGCACTCAGCTAATGTGCCTCACATGCAGCTTCAATTCTAAAAGCACTCAGCTCCTATCCTCACATGCAGGTTCAAGTAAAAAAGCACTCAGCTAATGTGCCTCACATGTAGCTTTAAGTCTAAAAGTACTCAGCTCCTACGCCTCAGATGCAGCTTCAAGTCTAAAAGCACTCATCTAATATGCCACAGATGCAGCTTCAAGTCTAAAAGCACTCAGCTCCTATGCCTCACATGCAGCTTCAAGTCTAAAAGCACTCAGCTAATGTGCCTCACATGCATCTTCAAGTCTAAAAGCACTCAGCTCCTACTCCTCACAAGCAGCTTCAAGTCTAAAAGCACTCAGCTAAGTTGCTGCACATGCAGCTTTAAGTCTAAAAGCACACAGCTCCTACGCCTCACATGCAGCTTCAAGTCTAAAAGCACTCAGCTAATGTGCCTCACATGCAGCTTCAAGTCGAAAAAAGCACTCAGCTCCTACGCCTCACATGCAGCTTCAAGTCTAATAGCACTCAGCTCCTATGCCTCACATGCAGCTTCAAGTCTAAAAGCACTCAGCTAATGTGCCTCACATGCAGCTTCAAGTCTAAAAGCACTCAGATCCTACGCCTCACATGCAGCTTCACGTCTAAAAGCACTCAGCTAATGTGCCTCACATGCATCTTCAAGTCTAAAAGCACTCAGCTCCTACGCCTCACATGCAGCTTCAAGTCTAAAAGCACTCAGCTAATGTGCTTCACATGCAGCTTCAAGTCTAAAAGCACTCAGCTAATGTGCCTCACATGCAGCTTCAAGTCTAAAAGCACTCAGCTCCTACGCCTCACATGCAGCTTCAAGTCTAAAATCACTCAGTTCCTATGCCTTACATGCAGCTTCAAGTCTAAAAGCACTCAGCGCCTACGCCTTACACGCAGCTTCAAGTCTAAAAGCGCTCAGCTCCAATGCCTCACATGCAGCTTCAAGTCTAAAAGCGCTCAGCTCCTATGCCTTACATGCAGATTCAAGTCTAAAAGCACTCTGCTAATGTGCCTCACATGCAGCTTCAAGTCTAAAAGCACTCAGCTCCTACACCTCACATGCAGCTTCCAGTCTAAAAGCACTCAGCTAATGTGCCTCACATGCAGCTTCAAGTCTAAAAGCACTCAGTTCCTACGGCTCACATGCAGCTTCAAGTCTAAAAGCACTCAGCTAATGTGCCTCACATGCAGCTTCAAGTCTAAAAGCACTCGGCTCGATTGCCTCACATGCAGCTTCAAGTCTAAAAGCACTCAGCTAATGTGCCTCACATGCAGCTTCCAGTCTAAAAGCACTCAGCTCCTATGCCTTACACGCAGCTTCAAGTCTAAAAGCACTCAGCTCCTACGCCTCACATGCAGCTTCAAGTCTAAAAGCACTCCACTCCTACGCCTCACATGCAGCTTCAAGACTAAAAGCACTCAGCTAATGTGCCTCACATGCAGCTTCAAGTCTAAAAGCACTCAGCTGTTATGCCTCACATGCAGCTTCAAGTCTAAAAGCACTCAGCTCCTATGCCTCACATGAAGCTTCAAGTCTAAAAGCACTAAGCTAATGTGCCTCACATGCAGCTTCAAGTCTAAAAGCACTCATCAAATGTGCCTCACATGCAGCTTCAAGTCTAAAAGTACTCAGCTCCTACGCCTCACATGCAGCTTCAAGTCTAAAAGCACTCAGCTAATGTGCTTCACATGCAGCTTCAAGTCTAAAAGCACTCAGCTCCTACCCCTCACATGCAGCTTCAAGTCTAATAGCACTCAGCTCCTATGCCTCACACGCAGCTTCAAGTCTAAAAGCACTCTGCTAATGTGCCTCACATGCACCTTCAAGTCTAAAAGCACTCAGTGCCTACGCCTTACACGCAGCTTCAAGTCTAAAAGCACTCTGCTAATGTGCCTCACATGCAGCTTCAAGTCTAAAAGCACTCAGCTAATGTGCCTCACATGCAGCTTCAAGTCTAAGAGCACTCAGCTCCTACCCCTCACATGCAGCTTCAAGTCTAATAGCACTCAGCTCCTATGCCTCACACGCAGCTTCAAGTCTAAAAGCACTCTGCTAATGTGCCTCACATGCAGCTTCAAGTCTAAAAGCACTCAGTGCCTACGCCTTACACGCAGCTTCAAGTCTAAAAGCACTCAGCTAATGTGCCTCACATGCAGGTTCAAGTCTAATAGCACTCAGCTAATGGGCCTCACATGCAGCTTCAAGTCTAAAAGCACTCTGCTCCTACCCCTCACATGCAGCTTCAAGTCTAATAGCACTCAGCTCCTATGCCTCACACGCAGCTTCAAGTCTAAAAGCACTCATCAAATGTGCCTCACATGCATCTTCAAGCCTAAAAGCACTCAGCTCCCACGCCTCACATGCAGCTTCAAGTCTAAAAGCACTCAGCTAATGTGCCTCACATGCAGCCACAAGTCTAAAAGCACTCGGCTCCTACACCTCACATGCAGCTTCCAGTCTAAAAGCACTCAGCTAATGTGCCTCACATGCAGCTTCAAGTCTAAAAGCACTCAGCTCCTACGTCTCACACGCAGCTTCAACTCTAAAAGCACTCAGCTCCTACGCCTTACATGCAGCTTCAAGTCTAAAAGCACTAAGCTAATGTGCCTCAGATGCAGCTTCAAGTCTAAAGGCACTCAGCTCCTACGCCTTACACGCAGCTTCAAGTCTAAAAGCACTCAGCTAATTTGCCTCACATGCAGCTTCAAGTCTAAAAGCACTCAGCTCCTACACCTCACATGCAGCTTCCAGTCTAAAAGCACTCAGCTAATGTGCCTCACATGCAGCTTCAAGTCTAAAAACACTCAGCTCCTACGCCTCACATGTAGCTTCAAGTCTAAAAGGACTCAGCTAATGTGCCTCGCATGTAGCTTCAAGTCTTAAAGCACTCAGCTAATGTGCCTCACATGCAGCTTTAGGTCTAAAAGCACTCAGCTCTTACGCCTTACATGCAACTTCAAGTCTAAAAGCACTCAGCTCCTACGCCTTACATGCAGCTTCAAGTCTAAAAGCACTCAGCTCCTACACCTCACATGCAGCTTCAAGTCTAAAAGCACTCAGCTCCTACGCCTCACATGCAGATTCAAGTCTAAAAGGACTCGGGTAATGTGCCTCAGATGCAGATTCAAGTCTAGAAGCACTCAGCTCCTACGCCTCACATGCAGCTTCAAGTCTAAAAGCACCCAGCTAATGTGCCTCACATGCAGCCTCAAGTCTAAAAGCACTCAGCTACTGTGCCTCAGATGCAGCTTCAAGTCTAAAAGCACTCAGCTCCTATGCCTTACATGCAGCTTCAAGTCTAAAAGCACTCAGCTAATGTGCCTCACATGCAGCTTCCAGTCTAAAAGCACTCAGGCCCTATGCCTCACATGCAGCTTCAAGTCTAAAAGCACTCTGCTCCTATGCCTCACATGCAGCTTCAAGTCTAAAAGCACTCAGCTCCTACGCCTTACACGCAGCTTCAAGTCTAAAAGCACTCAGCTCCTACGCCTTACATGCAGCTTCAAGTCTAAAAGCACTCAGCTCCTACACCTCACATGCAGCTTCAAGACTAAAAGCACTCAGCTAATGTGCCTCACATGCAGCTTCAAGTCTAAAAGCACTCAGCTCCTACACCTCACATGCAGCTTCCAGTCTAAAATCACTCAGCTAATGTGCCTCACATGCAGCTTCAAGTCTAAAAGCACTCAGCTCCTACGGCTCCCATGCAGCTTCAAGTCTAAAAGCACTCAGCTAATGTGCCTCACATGCAGCTTCAAGTCTAAGGGCACTCAGCTCCTATGCCTCACATGCAGCTTCAAGTCTAAAAGCATCCAGCTAATGTGCCTCACATGCAGCTTCAAGTCTAAAAGCACTCCGCTCCTACGTCTCACACGCAGCTTCAAGTCTAAAAGCACTCAGCTAATGTGCCTCACATGCAGCTTCAAGTCTAAAAGCACTCAGCTCCTACGCTTCACATGCAGCTTCAAGTCTAAAAGCACTCAGCTAATGTGCCTCAGATGCAGCTTCAAGTCTAAAAGCACTCAGCTTCTACGCCTTACACGCAGCTTCAAGTCTAAAAGCACTCAGCTAATGTGTCTCACATGCAGCTTCCAGTCTAAAAGCACTCAGGTCCTATGCCTCACATGCAGCTTCAAGTCTAAAATCACTCGGCTCCTATGCCTCACATGCAGTTTCAAGTCTAAAAGCACTCAGCTCCTATGCCTTACACGCAGCTTCAAGTCTAAAAGCACTCAGCTCCTATGCCTCACATGCAGCTTCAAGTCTAAAAGCACTCAGCTCCTACGCCTCACATGCAGCTTCAAGACTAAAAGCACTCAGCTAATGTGCCTCACATGCAGCTTCAAGTCTAAACACACTCAGCTGTTATGCCTCACATGCAGCTTCAAGTCTAAAAGCACTCAGCTCCTATGCCTCACATGAAGCTTCAAGTCTAAAAGCACTCATCTAATGTGCCTCACATGCAACTTCAAGTCTAAAAGCACTCAGTTCCTATGCTTCACATGGAGCTTCAAGTCTAAAAGCACTCAGCTCCTGAGCCTCACATGCAGCCTCAAGTCCAAAAACACTCAGCTCCTACGCCTCACATGCAGCTTTAAATCTAAAAGCACTCCGATAATGTGCCTCAAATGCAGCTTCAAGTCTAAAACCACTCAGCTCCTATGCCTCACATGCAGCTTCAAGTCTAAAAGCACTCAGCTAATGTGCCTCATATGCAGCTTCAAGTCTAAAAGCACTCATCTCCTACGTCTCACATGCAGCTTCAAGTCTAAAAGCACTCAGCTAATGTGTCTCACATGAGGCTTCAAGTCTAAAAGCACTCAGCTCCTATGCCTTACATGCAGCTTCAAGTCTACAAGCACTCGGCTAATGTGCCTCACATGTAGCTTCAAGTCTAAAAGCACTCAGCTCCTACGCCTCACATGCAGCTTCAAGTCTAAAAGCACTCAGCTAATGTGCCTCACATGCAGCTTCAATTCTAAAAGCACTCAGCTCCTATCCTCACATGCAGGTTCAAGTAAAAAAGCACTCAGCTAATGTGCCTCACATGTAGCTTTAAGTCTAAAAGTACTCAGCTCCTACGCCTCAGATGCAGCTTCAAGTCTAAAAGCACTCATCTAATATGCCACAGATGCAGCTTCAAGTCTAAAAGCACTCAGCTCCTATGCCTCACATGCAGCTTCAAGTCTAAAAGCACTCAGCTAATGTGCCTCACATGCATCTTCAAGTCTAAAAGCACTCAGCTCCTACTCCTCACAAGCAGCTTCAAGTCTAAAAGCACTCAGCTAAGGTGCTGCACATGCAGCTTTAAGTCTAAAAGCACACAGCTCCTACGCCTCACATGCAGCTTCAAGTCTAAAAGCACTCAGCTAATGTGCCTCACATGCAGCTTCAAGTCGAAAAGCACTCAGCTCCTACGCCTCACATGCAGCTTCAAGTCTAATAGCACTCAGCTCCTATGCCTCACATGCAGCTTCAAGTCTAAAAGCACTCAGCTAATGTGCCTCACATGCAGCTTCAAGTCTAAAAGCACTCAGATCCTACGCCTCACATGCAGCTTCACGTCTAAAAGCACTCAGCTAATGTGCCTCACATGCATCTTCAAGTCTAAAAGCACTCAGCTCCTACGCCTCACATGCAGCTTCAAGTCTAAAAGCACTCAGCTAATGTGCTTCACATGCAGCTTCAAGTCTAAAAGCACTCAGCTAATGTGCCTCACATGCAGCTTCAAGTCTAAAAGCACTCAGCTCCTACGCCTCACATGCAGCTTCAAGTCTAAAATCACTCAGTTCCTATGCCTTACATGCAGCTTCAAGTCTAAAAGCACTCAGCGCCTACGCCTTACACGCAGCTTCAAGTCTAAAAGCGCTCAGCTCCAATGCCTCACATGCAGCTTCAAGTCTAAAAGCGCTCAGCTCCTATGCCTTACACGCAGATTCAAGTCTAAAAGCACTCTGCTAATGTGCCTCACATGCAGCTTCAAGTCTAAAAGCACTCAGCTCCTACACCTCACATGCAGCTTCCAGTCTAAAAGCACTCAGCTAATGTGCCTCACATGCAGCTTCAAGTCTAAAAGCACTCAGTTCCTACGGCTCACATGCAGCTTCAAGTCTAAAAGCACTCAGCTAATGTGCCTCACATGCAGCTTCAAGTCTAAAAGCACTCGGCTCGATTGCCTCACATGCAGCTTCAAGTCTAAAAGCACTCAGCTAATGTGCCTCACATGCAGCTTCCAGTCTAAAAGCACTCAGCTCCTATGCCTTACACGCAGCTTCAAGTCTAAAAGCACTCAGCTCCTACGCCTCATATGCAGCTTCAAGTCTAAAAGCACTCCACTCCTACGCCTCACATGCAGCTTCAAGACTAAAAGCACTCAGCTAATGTGCCTCACATGCAGCTTCAAGTCTAAAAGCACTCAGCTCCTATGCCTCACATGAAGCTTCAAGTCTAAAAGCACTAAGCTAATGTGCCTCACATGCAGCTTCAAGACTAAAAGCACTCAGCTGTTATGCCTCACATGCAGCTTCAAGTCTAAAAGCACTCAGCTCCTATGCCTCACATGCAGCTTCAAGTCTAAAAGCACTCAGCTCCTATGCCTCACATGAAGCTTCAAGTCTAAAAGCACTCCACTCCTACGCCTCACATGCAGCTTCAAGACTAAAAGCACTCAGCTGTTATGCCTCACATGCAGCTTCAAGTCTAAAAGCACTCAGCTCCTATGCCTCACATGAAGCTTCAAGTCTAAAAGCACTAAGCTAATGTGCCTCACATGCAGCTTCAAGTCTAAAAGCACTCATCAAATGTGCCTCACATGCAGCTTCAAGTCTAAAAGTACTCAGCTCCTACGCCTCACATGCAGCTTCAAGTCTAAAAGCACTCAGCTAATGTGCTTCACATGCAGCTTCAAGTCTAAAAGCACTCAGCTCCTACCCCTCACATGCAGCTTCAAGTCTAATAGCACTCAGCTCCTATGCCTCACACGCAGCTTCAAGTCTAAAAGCACTCTGCTAATGTGCCTCACATGCACCTTCAAGTCTAAAAGCACTCAGTGCCTACGCCTTACACGCAGCTTCAAGTCTAAAAGCACTCTGCTAATGTGCCTCACATGCAGCTTCAAGTCTAAAAGCACTCAGCTAATGTGCCTCACATGCAGCTTCAAGTCTAAGAGCACTCAGCTCCTACCCCTCACATGCAGCTTCAAATCTAATAGCACTCAGCTCCTATGCCTCACACGCAGCTTCAAGTCTAAAAGCACTCTGCTAATGTGCCTCACATGCAGCTTCAAGTCTAAAAGCACTCAGTGCCTACGCCTTACACGCAGCTTCAAGTCTAAAAGCACTCAGCTAATGTGCCTCACATGCAGGTTCAAGTCTAATAGCACTCAGCTAATGGGCCTCACATGCAGCTTCAAGTCTAAAAGCACTCTGCTCCTACCCCTCACATGCAGCTTCAAGTCTAATAGCACTCAGCTCCTATGCCTCACACGCAGCTTCAAGTCTAAAAGCACTCATCAAATGTGCCTCACATGCAGCTTCAAGACTAAAAGCACTCAGTTCCTATGCCTCACATGCAGCTTCAAGTCTAAAAGCACTCCGCTAATGTGACTCACATGCAGCTTTAAGTCTTAAAGCACTCAGCTCCTGAGCCTCACATGCAGCTTCAAGTCTAAAAACACTCAGCTAATGTGCCTCACATGCAGCTTCAAGTCTAAAAGCACTCCGCTCCTACGCCTCACATGCAGCTTCAGCTCCTATGCCTCACATGCAGCTTCAAGTCTAAAAGCACTCAGGAAATGTGCCTCACATGCAGCTTCAAGTCTAAAAACACTCAGCTAATATGACTCATATGCCGCTTTAAGTCTTAGAGGACTCAGCTCCTACGTCTCACACGCAGCTTCAAGTCTAAAAGCACTCAGCTAATGTGCCTCATATGCAGCTTCAAGTCTAAAAGCACTCAGCTCCTTCGCCTCACATGCAGCTTCAAGTCTAAAAGCACCCAGCTAATGTGCCTCAGATGCAGCTTCAAGTCTAAAAGCACTCAGCTCCTATGCCTTACACGCAGCTTCAAGTCTAAAAGCACTCAGCTAATGTGCCTCACATGCAGCTTCCAGTCTAAAAGCACTCAGGTCCTATGCCTCACATGCAGCTTCAAGTCTAAAAGCACTTGGCTCCAATGCCTCACATGAAGCTTCAAGTCTAAAAGCAATCAGCTCCTACGCCTTACACGCAGCTTCAAGTCTAAAAGCACTCAGCTCCTATTCCTCACATGCAGGTTCAAATATAAAAGCACTCAGCTAATGTGCCTCACATGCAGGTTCAAGTCTAAAAACACTCAGCTGCTATGCCTCACATGCAGCTTCAAGTCTAAAAGCACTCAGCTCCTATGCCTCACATGAAGCTTCAAGTCTAAAAGCACTAAGCTAATGTGCCTCACATGCAGCTTCAAGTCTAAAAGCACTCATGTAATGTGCCTCAAATGCAGCTTCAAGTCTAAAACCACTCAGCTCCTATGCCTCACATGCAGCTTCAAGTCTAAAAGCACTCAGCTAATGTGCCTCAGATGCAGCTTCAAGTCTAAAAGCACTCATCTCCTACGTCTCACATGCAGCTTCAAGTCTAAAGGCACTCAGCTAATGTGACTCACATACAGCTTTAAGTCTTAAAGCACTCAGCTCCAGTGCCTCACATGCAGCTTCAAGTCTAAAAGCATTCCGCTCCTACGCCTCACATGCAGCTTCAGCTCCTATGCCTCACATGCAGCTTCAAGACTAAAAGCACTCAGGTAATGTGCCTCACATGCAGCTTCAAGTCGAAAAGCACTCAGCTCCTCCGCCTCACATGCAGCTTCAAGTCTAAAAGCACTCAGCTCCTACTCCTCACATGCAGCTTCAAGTCTAAAAGCACTAAGCTAATGTGCCTCACATGCAGCTTCAAGTATAAAAGCATTCAGTTCCTATGCCTCACTTGCAGCCTCAAGTCCAAAAGCACTCAGCTCCTATGCCTCACACATGCAGCTTCAAATCTAAAAGCACTCAGATAATGTGCCTCAAATGCAGCTTCAAGTCTAAAACCACTCAGCTCCTATGCCTCACATGCAGCTTCAAGTCTAAAAGCACTCAGCTAATGTGCCTCAGATGCACCTTCAAGTCTAAAAGCACTCATCTCCTACGTCTCACATGCAGCTTCAAGTCTAAAATCACTCAGCTAATGTGACTCACATACAGCTTTAAGTCTTAAAGCACTCGGCTCCTGTGCATCACATGCAGCTTCAAGTCTAAAAGCACTCAGGTAATGTGCCTCACATGCAGCTTCATGTCTAAAAGCACTCAGCTAATGTGACTCATATGCCGCTTTAAGTCTTAGAGCACTCAGCTACTACACCTCACATGCAGCTTCAAGTCCAAAAGCACTCTGCTCCTACGCCTCACATGCAGCTTCAAGTCTAAAAGCACCCAGCTAATGTGCCTCACATGCAGCTTTAAGTCTCAAAGCACTCAGCTCCTACGCCTCACATGCAGCTTCACGTCTAAAAGCACTCCGATCCTATGCCTCACATGCAGCTTCAAGTCTAAAAACACCCTGCTAATGTGCCTCACATGCAGCTTCAAGTCTAAAAGCACTCAGCTCCTACGCCTCACATGCAGCTTCAAGTCTAAAAGCACTCAGCTCCTATGCCTCGCTTTTAGATTCAAGTCTAAAAGCACTCTGCTCCTACACCTGTCATTCATCTTCAAGTCTAAAAGCACTCAGCTCCTACGCCTCACATGCAGCTTCAAGTCTAAAAGCACTCAGCTCCTATGCCTCACATGCAGCTTCAACTCTAAAAGCACTCAGCTAATGTGACTCACATGCAGCTTCAAGTCTAAAAGCACTCAGCTCCTACGCCTCACATGCAGTTTCAAGTCTAAAAGCACTCAGCTAATGTGTCTCACATGAGGCTTCAAATCTAAAAGCACTCAGCTCCTCTGCCTTACATGCAGCTTCAAGTCTACAAGCACTCAGCTAATGTGCCTCACATGCAGCTTCAAGTCTAAAAGCACCCAGCTAATGTGCCTCAGATGCAGCTTCAAGTCTAAAAGCACTCAGCTCCTACGCCTTACACGCAGCTTCAAGTCTAAAAGCACTCAGCTAATGTGCCTCACATCCAGCTTCCAGTCTAAAAGCACTCGGGTCCTATGCCTCACATGCAGCTTCAAGTCTAAAAGCACTTGGCTCCAATGCCTCACATGAAGCTTCAAGTCTAAAAGCACTCAGCTCCTACGCCTTACACGCAGCTTCAAGTCTAAAAGCACTCAGCTCCTACGCCTCACATGCAGCTTCAAGTATAAAAGCACTCAGCTCCTACGCCTCACATACAGCTTCAAGACTAAAAACACTCAGCTAATGTGCCTCACATGCAGGTTCAAGTCTAAAAACACTCAGCTGATATGCCTCACATGCAGCTTCAAGTCTAAAAGCACTCAGCTCCTATGCCTCACATGAAGCTTCAAGTCTAAAAGCACTAAGCTAATGTGCCTCACATGCAGCTTCAAGTCTAAAAGCACTCATGTAATGTGCCTCAAATGCAGCTTCAAGTCTAAAACCACTCAGCTCCTATGCCTCATATGCAGCTTCAAGTCTAAAAGCACTCAGCTAATGTGCCTCAGATGCAGATTCAAGTCTAAAAGCACTCATCTCCTACGTCTCACATGCAGCTTCAAGTCTAAAAGCACTCAGCTAATGTGACTCACATACAGCTTTAAGTCTTAAAGCACTCAGCTCCTGTGCCTCACATGCAGCTTCAAGTCTAAAAACACTCAGCTAATGTGCCTCACATGCAGCTTTAAGTCTAAAAGCATTCCGCTCCTACGCCTCACATGCAGCTTCAGCTCCTATGCCTCACATGCAGCTTCAAGACTAAAAGCACTCAGGTAATGTGCCTCACATGCAGCTTCAAGTCGAAAAGCACTCAGCTCCTCCGCCTCACAGGCAGCTTCAAGTCTAAAAGCACTCAGCTCCTACGCCTCACATGCAGCTTCAAGACTAAAAGCACTCAGCTAATGTGCCTCACATGCAGGTTCAAGTCTAAAAACACTCAGCTGCTATGCCTCACATGCAGCTTCAAGTCTAAAAGCACTCATCTCCTATGCCTCACATGAAGCTTCAAGTCTAAAAGCACTAAGCTAATGTGCCTCACATGCAGCTTCAAGTCTAAAATCACACATCTAATGTGCCTCACATGCAGCTTCAAGTATGAAAGCATTCAGTTCCTATGCCTCACATGCAGCCTCAAGTCCAAAAGCACTCAGCTCCTGCGCCTCACACATGCAGCTTCAAATCTAAAAGCACTCAGATAATGTGCCTCAAATGCAGCTTCAAGTCTAAAACCACTCAGCTCCTATGCCTCACATGCAGCTTCAAGTCTAAAAGCACTCAGCTAATGTGCCTCAGATGCACCTTCAAGTCTAAAAGCACTCATCTCCTACGTCTCACATGCAGCTTCAAGTCTAAAATCACTCAGCTAATGTGACTCACATACAGCTTTAAGTCTTAAAGCACTCAGCTCCTGTGCATCACATGCAGCTTCAAGTCTAAAAACACTCAGCTAATGTGCCTCACATGCAGCTTCAAGTCTAAAAGCACTCCGCTCCTACGCCTCACATGCAGCTTCAGCTCCTATGCCTCACATGCAGCTTCAAGTCTAAAAGCACTCAGGTAATGTGCCTCACATGCAGCTTCACGTCTAAAAGCACTCAGCTAATGTGACTCATATGCCGCTTTAAGTCTTAGAGCACTCAGCTACTACACCTCACATGCAGCTTTAAGTCCAAAAGCACTCTGCTCCTACGCCTCACATGCAGCTTCAAGTCTAAAAGCACCCAGCTAATGTGCCTCACATGCAGCTTTAAGTCTTAAAGCACTCAGCTCCTACGCCTCACATGCAGCTTCAAGTCTAAAAGCACTCCGATCCTATGCCTCACATGCAGCTTCAAGTCTAAAAACACCCTGCTAATGTGCCTCACATGCAGCTTCAAGTCTAAAAGCACTCAGCTCCTACGCCTCACATGCAGCTTCAAGTCTAAAAGCACTCAGCTCCTATGCCTCGCTTTTAGATTCAAGTCTAAAAGCACTCTGCTCCTACACCTGTCATTCATCTTCAAGTCTAAAAGCACTCAGCTCCTACGCCTGACATGCAGCTTCAAGTCTAAAAGCACTCAGCTCCTATGCCTCACATGCAGCTTCAACTCTAAAAGCACTCAGCTAATGTGACTCACATGCAGCTTCAAGTCTAAAAGCACTCAGCTCCTATGCCTCACATGCAGTTTGAAGTCTAAAAGCACTCAGCTAATGTGTCTCACATGAGGCTTCAAGTCTAAAAGCACTCAGCTCCTATGCCTTACATGCAGCTTCAAGTCTACAAGCACTCAGCTAATGTGCCTCACATGCAGCTTCCAGTCTAAAAGCACTCAGGCCCTATGCCTCACATGCAGCTTCAAGTCTAAAAGCACTCTGCTCCTATGCCTCACATGCAGCTTCAAGTCTAAAAGCACTCAGCTCCTACGCCTTACACGCAGCTTCAAGTCTAAAAGCACTCAGCTCCTACCCCTCACATGCAGCTTCAAGTCTAAAAGCACTCAGCTCCTACACCTCACATGCAGCTTCAAGACTAAAAGCACTCAGCTAATGTGCCTCACATGCAGCTTCAAGTCTAAAAGCACTCAGCTCCTACACCTCACATGCAGCTTCCAGTCTAAAAGCACTCAGCTAATGTGCCTCACATGCAGCTTCAAGTCTAAAAGCACTCAGCTCCTACGGCTCCCATGCAGCTTCAAGTCTAAAAGCACTCAGCTAATGTGCCTCACATGCAGCTTCATGTCTAAGGGCTCTCAGCTCCTACGCCTCACATGCAGCTTCAAGTTAAAAGCACCCAGCTAATGTGCCTCACATGCAGCTTCAAGTCTAAAAGCACTCAGCTCCTACGTCTCACACGCAGCTTCAAGTCTAAAAGCACTCAGCTAATGTGCCTCACATGCAGCTTCAAGTCTAAAAGCACTCAGCTCCTACGCTTCACATGCAGCAAGTCTAAAAGCACTCAGCTAACGTGCCTCAGATGCAGCTTCAAGTCTAAAAGCACTCAGCTCCTACGCCTTACACGCAGTTTCAAGTCTAAAAGCACTCAGCTAATGTGTCTCACATGCAGCTTCAAGTCTAAAATCACTCGGCTCCTATGCCTCACATGCAGCTTCAAGTCTAAAAGCACTCAGCTCCTATGCCTCACACGCAGCTTCAAGTCCAAAAGCACTCAGCTCCTATGCCTCACATGCAGCTTCAAGTCTAAAAGCACTCAGCTCCTACGCCTCACATGCAGCTTCAAGACTAAAAGCACTCAGCTAATGTGCCTCAAATGCAGCTTCAAGTCTAAACGCACTCAGCTGTTATGTCTCACATGCAGCTTCAAGTCTAAAAGCACTCAGCTCCTATGCCTCACATGAAGCTTCAAGCCTAAACGCACTAAGCTAATGTGCCTCACATGCAGCTTCAAGTCTAAAAGCACTCATCTAATGTGCCTCACATGCAACTTCAAGTCTAAAAGCACTCAGTTCCTATGCTTCACATGGAGATTCAAGTCTAAAAGCACTCAGCTCCTAAACCTCACATGCAGCCTCAAGTCCAAAAGCACTCAGCTCCTACGCCTCACATGCAGCTTCAAATCTAAAAGCACTCAGATAATGTGCCTCAAATGCAGCTTCAAGTCTAAAACCACTCAGCTCCTACGCCTCACATGCAGCTTCAAGTCTAAAAGCACTCAGCTAATGTGCCTCATATGCAACTTTAAGTCTTAAAGCACTCAGCTCCTGTGCCTCACATGCAGCTTCAAGTCTAAAAACACTGAGCTAATGTGCCTCACATGCAGCTTCAAGTCTAAAAGCACTCCGTTCCTACGCCTCACATGCAGCTTCAGCTCCTATGCCTCACATGCAGCACAAGTCTAAAAGCACCCGGGTAATGTGCCTCACATGCAGCTTCAAGACTAAAAGCACTCAGCTAATGTGACTCATATGCAGCTTTAAGTCTTAGAGCACTCAGCTACTACACCTCACATGCAGCTTGAAGTCTAAAAGCACTCAGCTCCTACGCCTCACATGCAGCTTCAAGTCTAAAAGCACTCAGCTCCTATGCCTCACATGCAGCTTCAACTCTAAAAGCACTCAGCTAATGTGACTCACATGCAGCTTCAAGTCTAAAAGCACTCAGCTCCTATTCCTCACATGCAGGTTCAAGTATAAAAGCACTCAGCTAATGTGCCTCACATGTAGCTTTAAGTCTAAAAGTACTCAGCTCCTACGCCTCAGATGCAGCTTCAAGTCTAAAAGCACTCAGCTCCTACGCCTCACATGCAGCTTCAAGTCTAAAAGCACTCATCTCCTACGCCTCACATGCAGCTTCAAGTCTAAAAGCACTCAGCTAATATGTCTCACATGAGGCTTCAAGTCTAAAAGCACTCAGCTCCTATGCCTTACATGCAGCTTCAAGTCTACAAGCACTCGGCTAATGTGCCTCACATGTAGCTTCAAGTCTAAAAGCACTCTGCTCCTACGCCTCACATGCAGCCTCAAGTCTAAAAGCACTCAGCTAATGTGCCTCACATGCAGTTTCAAGTCTAAAAGCACTCAGCTCCTATTCCTCACATGCAGGTTCAAGTATAAAAGCACTCAGCTAATGTGCCTCACATGTAGCTTTAAGTCTAAAAGTACTCAGCTCCTACGCCACAGATGCAGCTTCAAGTCTAAAAGCACTCAGCTCCTACGCCTCACATGCAGCTTCAAGTCTAAAAGCACTCAGCTAATGTGCCACACATGCATCTTCAAGTCTAAAAGCACTCAGCTCCTATGCCTCACATGCAGCTTCAAGTGTAAAAGCACTCGGCTAATGTGCCTCACAAGCAGCTTCAAGTCTAAAAGCACTCAGCTCCTACTCCTCACAAGCAGCTTCAAGTCAAAAAGCACTCAGCTAATGTGCATTCACATGCAGCTTCAAGTCGAAAAGCACTCAGCTCCTACGCCTCACATGCAGCTTCAAGTCTAATAGCACTCAGCTCCTATGCCTCACATGCAGCTTCAAGTCTAAAAGCACTCAGCTAATGTGCCTCACATGCAGCTTCAAGTCTAAAAGCACTCAGCTCCTACGCCTCACATGCAGCTTCAAGTCTAATAGCACTCAGCTCCTATGCCTCACATGCAGCTTCACGTCTAAAAGCACTCAGCTAATGTGCCTCACATCTAGCTTCAAGTATAAAAGCACTCAGGTCCTATGCCTCACATGCCGCTTCAAGTCTAAAAGCACTCAGCTAATGTCCCTCACATGTAGCTTCAAGTCTAAAAGCACTCAGCTAATGTGCCTCACATGCAGCTTCAAGTCTAAAAGCACTCCGCTCCTACGCCTCACATGCAGCTTCAGCTCTTTTGCCTCACATGCAGCTTCAAGTGTAAAAGCACCCGGGTAATGTGCCTCACATGCAGCTTCAAGACTAAAAGCACTCAGCTAATGTGACTCATATGCCGCTTTAAGTCTTAGAGCACTCAGCTACTACACCTCACATGCAGCTTCAAGTCTAAAAGCACTCAGCTCCTATGCCTCACATGCAGCTTCAAGTCTAAAAGCACTCAGCTCCTATGCCTCACATGCAGCTTCAACTCTAAAAGCACTCAGCTAATGTGACTCACATGCAGCTTCAAGTCTAAAAGCACTCAGCTCCTACGCCTCACATGCAGCTTCAAGTCTAAAAGCACTCATCTCTTACGCCTCACATGCAGCTTCAAGTCTAAAAGCACTCAGCTAATGTGTCTCACATGAGGCTTCAAGTCTAAAAGCACTCAGCTCCTATGCCTTACATGCAGCTTCAAGTCTACAAGCACTCGGCTAATGTGCCTCACATGTAGCTTCAAGTCTAAAAGCACTCAGCTCCTACGCCTCACATGCAGCTTCAAGTCTAAAAGCACTCAGCTAATGTGCTTCACATGCAGCTTCAAGTCTAAAAGCACTCAGCTAATGTGCCTCACATGCAGCTTCAAGTCTAAAAGCACTCAGCTCCTACGCCTCACATGCAGCTTCAAGTCTAAAAGCACTCAGCTAATGTGCTTCACATGCAGCTTCAAGTCTAAAAGCACTCAGCTAATGTGCCTCACATGCAGCTTCAAGTCTAAAAGCACTCAGCTCCTACGCCTCACATGCAGCTTCAAGTCTAAAAGCACTCAGCTAATGTGACTCATATGCCGCTTTAAGTCTTAGAGCACTCAGCTACTACACCTCACATGCAGCTTCAAGTCTAAAAGCACTCAGCTCCTACGCCTCACATGCAGCTTCAAGTCTAAAAGCACTCAGCTCCTATGCCCCACATGCAGCTTCAACTCTAAAAGCACTCAGCTAATTTGACTCACATGCAGCTTCCAGTCTAAAAGCACTCAGCTCCTATGCCTCACATGCAGCTTCCAGTCTAAAAGCACTCAGCTAATGTGCCTCAAATGCAGCTTCAAGTCTAAAAGCACTCAGCTCCTACGGCTCACATGCAGCTTCAAGTCTAAAAGCACTCAGCTAATGTGCCACACATGCATCTTCAAGTCTAAAAGCACTCAGCTCCTATGCCTCACATGCAGCTTCAAGTGTAAAAGCACTCGGCTAATGTGCCTCACAAGCAGCTTCAAGTCTAAAAGCACTCAGCTCCTACTCCTCACAAGCAGCTTCAAGTCAAAAAGCACTCAGCTAATGTGCATTCACATGCAGCTTCAAGTCGAAAAGCACTCAGCTCCTACGCCTCACATGCAGCTTCAAGTCTAATAGCACTCAGCTCCTATGCCTCACATGCAGCTTCAAGTCTAAAAGCACTCAGCTAATGTGCCTCACATGCAGCTTCAAGTCTAAAAGCACTCAGCTCCTACGCCTCACATGCAGCTTCAAGTCTAATAGCACTCAGCTCCTATGCCTCACATGCAGCTTCACGTCTAAAAGCACTCAGCTAATGTGCCTCACATGTAGCTTCAAGTATAAAAGCCCTCAGGTCGTATGCCTCACATGCCGCTTCAAGTCTAAAAGCACTCAGCTAATGTCCCTCACATGTAGCTTCAAGTCTAAAAGCACTCAGCTAATGTGCCTCACATGCAGCTTCAAGTCTAAAAGCACTCCGCTCCTACGCCTCACATGCAGCTTCAGCTCTTTTGCCTCACATGCAGCTTCAAGTGTAAAAGCACCCGGGTAATGTGCCTCACATGCAGCTTCAAGACTAAAAGCACTCAGCTAATGTGACTCATATGCCGCTTTAAGTCTTAGAGCACTCAGCTACTACACCTCACATGCAGCTTCAAGTCTAAAAGCACTCAGCTCCTATGCCTCACATGCAGCTTCAAGTCTAAAAGCACTCAGCTCCTATGCCTCACATGCAGCTTCAACTCTAAAAGCACTCAGCTAATGTGACTCACATGCAGCTTCAAGTCTAAAAGCACTCAGCTCCTACGCCTCACATGCAGCTTCAAGTCTAAAAGCACTCATCTCTTACGCCTCACATGCAGCTTCAAGTCTAAAAGCACTCAGCTAATGTGTCTCACATGAGGCTTCAAGTCTAAAAGCACTCAGCTCCTATGCCTTACATGCAGCTTCAAGTCTACAAGCACTCGGCTAATGTGCCTCACATGTAGCTTCAAGTCTAAAAGCACTCAGCTCCTACGCCTCACATGCAGCTTCAAGTCTAAAAGCACTCAGCTAATGTGCTTCACATGCAGCTTCAAGTCTAAAAGCACTCAGCTAATGTGCCTCACATGCAGCTTCAAGTCTAAAAGCACTCAGCTCCTACGCCTCACATGCAGCTTCAAGTCTAAAAGCACTCAGCTAATGTGCTTCACATGCAGCTTCAAGTCTAAAAGCACTCAGCTAATGTGCCTCACATGCAGCTTCAAGTCTAAAAGCACTCAGCTCCTACGCCTCACATGCAGCTTCAAGTCTAAAAGCACTCAGCTAATGTGACTCATATGCCGCTTTAAGTCTTAGAGCACTCAGCTACTACACCTCACATGCAGCTTCAAGTCTAAAAGCACTCAGCTCCTACGCCTCACATGCAGCTTCAAGTCTAAAAGCACTCAGCTCCTATGCCCCACATGCAGCTTCAACTCTAAAAGCACTCAGCTAATTTGACTCACATGCAGCTTCCAGTCTAAAAGCACTCAGCTCCTATGCCTCACATGCAGCTTCCAGTC
Organism: Ambystoma mexicanum; assembly: GCF_040938575.1. Lineage (NCBI taxonomy): Eukaryota > Metazoa > Chordata > Amphibia > Caudata > Ambystomatidae > Ambystoma > Ambystoma mexicanum. Next base: position 13,137,235 of record NC_090938.1, on the reverse strand, counting down.
TAAAAGCACTCAGCTAATGTGCCTCAAATGCAGCTTCAAGTCTAAAAGCACTCAGCTCCTACGGCTCACATGCAGCTTCAAGTCTAAAAGCACTCAGCTAATGTGCCTCACATGCAGCTTCAAGTCTAAGGGCACTCAGCTTTACCGTCTCACATGCAGCTTCAAGTCTAAAAGCACTCAGCTAATGTGCCTCACATGCAGCTTCCAGTCTGAAAGCACTCAGCTCCTATGCCTCACATGCAGCTTCAAGTCTAAAAGCACTCGGCTCGATTGCCTCACATGCAGCTTCAAGTCTAAAAGCACTCAGCTCCTATGCCTAACACGCCGCTTCAAGTCTAAAAGCACTCAGCTCCTACGCCTCACATGCAGCTTCAAGTCTAAAAGCACTCCACACCTTGCCTCACATGCAGCTTCAAGACTAAAAGCACTCAGCTAATGTGCCTCACATGCAGCTTCAAGTCTAAAAGCTTTCAGCTGTTATGCCTCACATGCAGCTTCAAGTCTAAAAGCACTCAGCTCCTATGCCTCACATGAAGCTTCAAGTCTAAAAGCACTAAGCTAATGTGCCTCACATGCAGCTTCAAGTCTAAAAGCACTCATCAAATGTGCCTCACATGCAGCTTCAAGTCTAAAAGCACTCAGCTCCTACGCCTCAGATGCAGCTTCAAGTCTAAAAGCACTCAGCTAATGTGATTCACATGCAGCTTCAAGTCTAAAAGCACTCAGCTAATGTGCCTCACATGCAGCTTCAAGTCTAAAAGCACTCAGCTCCTACGCCTCACATGCAGCTTCAAGTCTAAAATCACTCAGCTCCTATGCCTTACATGCAGCTTCAAGTCTAAAAGCACTCAGCGCCTATGCCTTACATGCAGCTACAAGTCTAAAAGCGCTCAGCTCCAATGCCTCACATGCAGCTTCAAGTCTAAAAGCACTCAGCTCCTATGCCTTACACGCAGCTTCAAGTCTAAAAGCACTCTGCTAATGTGCCTCACATGCAGCTTCAAGTCTAAAAGCACTCAGCTCCTACACCTCACATGCAGCTTCCAGTCTAAATGACTCAGCTAATGTGCCTCACATGCAGCTTCAAGTCTAAAAGCACTCAGTTCCTACGCCTCACATGCAGCTTCAGGTATAAAAGCACTCCACTCCTACGCCTCACATGCAGCTTCAAGACTAAAAGCACTCAGCTAATGTGCCTCACATGCAGCTTCAAGTCTAAAAGCACTCAGCTGTTATGCCTCACATGCAGCTTCAAGTCTAAAAGCACTCAGCTCCTATGCCTCACATGAAGCTTCAAGTCTAAAAGCACTAAGCTAATGTGCCTCACATGCAGCTTCAAGTCTAAAAGCACTCATCAAATGTGCCTCACATGCAGCTTCAAGTCTAAAAGCACTCAGTTCCTATGCCTCACATGCAGCTTCAAGTCTAAAAGCACTCAGCTAATGTGACTCACATGCAGCTTTAAGTCTTAAAGCACTCAGCTCCTGAGCCTCACATGCAGCTTCAAGTCTAAAAACACTCAGCTAATGTGCCTCACATGCAGCTTCAAGTCTAAAAGCACTCCGCTCCTACGCCTCACATGCAGCTTCAGCTCCTATGCCTCACATGCAGCTTCAAGTCTAAAAGCACTCAGGTAATGTGCCTCACATGCAGCTTCAAGTCTAAAAGCACTCAGCTAATGTGACTCATATGCCGCTTTAAATCTTAGAGCACTCAGCTACTACACCTCACATGCAGCTTCAAGTCTAAAAGCACTCAGCTCCTACGCCTCACATGCAGCTTCAAGTCTAAAAGCACTCAGCTCCTATGCCTCACATGCAGCTTCAACTCTAAAAGCACTCAGCTAATTTGACTCACATGCAGCTTCCAGTCTAAAAGCACTCAGCTCCTATGCCTCACATGCAGCTTCAAGTCTAAAAGCACTCGGCTCGATTGCCTCACATGCAGCTTCAAGTCTAAAAACACTCAGCTCCTATGCCTTACACGCAGCTTCAAGTCTAAAAGCACTCAGCTCCTACGCCTCACATGCAGCTTCAAGTATAAAAGCACTCCACTCCTACGCCTCACATGCAGCTTCAAGACTAAAAGCACTCAGCTGTTATGCCTCACATGCAGCTTCAAGTCTAAAAGCACTCAGCTCCTATGCCTCACATGAAGCTTCAAGTCTAAAAGCACTAAGCTAATGTCCCTCACATGCAGCTTCAAGTCTAAAAGCACTCATCAAATGTGCCTCACATGCAGCTTCAAGTCTAAAAGCACTCAGTTCCTATGCCTCACATGCAGCTTCAAGTCTAAAAGCACTCAGCTAATGTGACTCACATGCAGCTTTAAGTCTTAAAGCACTCAGCTCCTGAGCCTCACATGCAGCTTCAAGTCTAAAAACACTCAGCTAATGTGCCTCACATGCAGCTTCAAGTCTAAAAGCACTCCGCTCCTATGCCTCACATGCAGCTTCAGCTCCTATGCCTCACATGCAGCTTCAAGTCTAAAAGCACTCAGGTAATGTGCCTCACATGCAGCTTCAAGTCTAAAAGCACTCAGCTAATGTGACTCATATGCCGCTTTAAGTCTTAGAGCACTCAGCTACTACACCTCACATGCAGCTTCAAGTCTAAAAGCACTCAGCTCCTACGCCTCACATGCAGCTTCAAGTCTAAAAGCACTCAGCTCCTATGCCTCACATGCAGCTTCAACTCTAAAAGCACTCAGCTAATTTGACTCACATGCAGCTTCAAGTCTAAAAGCACTCAGCTCCTACACCTCACATGCAGCTTCAAGTCTAAAAGCACTCATCTCCTACGCCTCACATGCAGCTTCAAGTCTAAAAGCACTCAGCTAATGTGTCTCACATGAGGCTTCAAGTCTAAAAGCACTCAACTCCTATGCCTTACATGCAGCTTCAAGTCTACAAGCACTCGGCTAATGTACCTCACATGTAGTTTCAAGTCTAAAAGCACTCAGCTCCTACGCCTCACATGCAGCTTCAAGTCTAAAAGCACTCAGCTAATGTGCCTCACATGCAGCTTCAAGTCTAAAAGCACTCAGCTCCTATTCCTCACATGCAGGTTCAAGCATAAAAGCACTCAGCTAATGTGCCTCACATGTAGCTTTCAGTCGAAAAGCACTCAGCTCCTTCGCCTCAGAAGCAGCTTCAAGTCTAAAAGCACTCATCTAATATGCCACAGATGCAGCTTCAAGTCTAAAAGTACTCAGCTCCTACGCATCACATGCAGCTTCAAGTGTAAAAGCACTCAGCTAATGTGCCTCACATGCAGCTTCAAGTCTAAAAGCACTCAGCTCCTACGCCTCACATGCAGCTTCAAGTCTTATAGCACTCAGCTAATGTGCCTCACATGCAGCTTCAAGTCTAAAAGCACTCAGCTCCTACTCCTCACAAGCAGCTTCAAGTCTAAAAGCACTCAGCTAAGGTGCTGCACATGCAGCTTTAAGTCTAAAAGCACTCAGCTCCTACGCCTCACATGCAGCTTCAAGTCTAAAAGCACTCAGCTAATGTGCCTCACATGCAGCTTCAAGTCTAAAAGCACTCAGCTCCTACGCCTCACATGCAGCTTCAAGTCTAATAGCACTCAGCTCCTACGCCTCACATGCAGCTTCAAGTCTAATAGCACTCAGCTCCTATGCCTCACATGCAGCTTCACGTTTAAAAGCACTCAGCTAATGTGCCTCACATGTAGCTTCAAGTATAAAAGCACTCAGCTCCTATGTCTCACATTCAGCTTCCAGTCTTAAAGCACTCAGCTAATGTGCCTCACATGCATCTTCAAGTCTAAAAGCACTCAGCTCCTACGACTCACATGCAGCTTCAAGTCTAAAAGCACTCAGCTAATGTGTTTCACATGCAGCTTCAAGTCTAAAAGCACTCAGCTCCTACGCCTCACATGCAGCTTCAAGTCTAAAAGCACTCAGCTAATGTGCCACACATGCATCTTCAAGTCTAAAAGCACTCAGCTCCTATGCCTCACATGCAGCTTCAAGTGTAAAAGCACTCGGCTAATGTGCCTCACAAGCAACTTCAAGTCTAAAAGCACTCAGCTCCTACTCCTCACAAGCAGCTTCAAGTCAAAAAGCACTCAGCTAATGTGCATTCACATGCAGCTTCAAGTCGAAAAGCACTCAGCTCCTACGCCTCACATGCAGCTTCAAGTCTAATAGCACTCAGCTCCTATGCCTCACATGCAGCTTCAAGTCTAAAAGCACTCAGCTAATGTGCCTCACATGCAGCTTCAAGTCTAAAAGCACTCAGCTAATATGTCTCACATGAGGCTTCAAGTCTAAAAGCACTCAGCTCCTATGCCTTACATGCAGCTTCAAGTCTACAAGCACTCGGCTAATGTGCCTCACATGTAGCTTCAAGTCTAAAAGCACTCTGCTCCTACGCCTCACATGCAGCCTCAAGTCTAAAAGCACTCAGCTAATGTGCCTCACATGCAGTTTCAAGTCTAAAAGCACTCAGCTCCTATTCCTCACATGCAGGTTCAAGTATAAAAGCACTCCGCTAATGTGCCTCACATGTAGCTTTAAGTCTAAAAGTACTCAGCTCCTACGCCGCAGATGCAGCTTCAAGTCTAAAAGCACTCAGCTCCTACGCCTCACATGCAGCTTCAAGTCTAAAAGCACTCAGCTAATGTGCCACACATGCATCTTCAAGTCTAAAAGCACTCAGCTCCTATGCCTCACATGCAGCTTCAAGTGTAAAAGCACTCGGCTAATGTGCCTCACAAGCAGCCTCAAGTCTAAAAGCACTCAGCTCCTACTCCTCACAAGCAGCTTCAAGTCAAAAAGCACTCAGCTAATGTGCATTCACATGCAGCTTCAAGTCGAAAAGCACTCAGCTCCTACGCCTCACATGCAGTTTCAAGTCTAATAGCACTCAGCTCCTATGCCTCACATGCAGCTTCAAGTCTAAAAGCACTCAGCTAATGTGCCTCACATGCAGCTTCAAGTCTAAAAGCACTCAGCTCCTACGCCTCACATGCAGCTTCAAGTCTAATAGCACTCAGCTCCTATGCCTCACATGCAGCTTCACGTCTAAAAGCACTCAGCTAATGTGCCTCACATGTAGCTTCAAGTATAAAAGCACTCAGGTCCTATGCCTCACATGCCGCTTCAAGTCTAAAAGCACTCAGCTAATGTCCCTCACATGTAGCTTCAAGTCTAAAAGCACTCAGCTAATGTGCCTCACATGCAGCTTCAAGTCTAAAAGCACTCCGCTCCTACGCCTCACATGCAGCTTCAGCTCTTTTGCCTCACATGCAGCTTCAAGTGTAAAAGCACCCGGGTAATGTGCCTCACATGCAGCTTCAAGACTAAAAGCACTCAGCTAATGTGACTCATATGCCGCTTTAAGTCTTAGAGCACTCAGCTACTACACCTCACATGCAGCTTCAAGTCTAAAAGCACTCAGCTCCTACGCCTCACATGCAGCTTCAAGTCTAAAAGCACTCAGCTCCTATGCCTCACATGCAGCTTCAACTCTAAAAGCACTCAGCTAATGTGACTCACATGCAGCTTCAAGTCTAAAAGCACTCAGCTCCTACGCCTCACATGCAGCTTCAAGTCTAAAAGCACTCATCTCTTACGCCTCACATGCAGCTTCAAGTCTAAAAGCACTCAGCTAATGTGTCTCACATGAGGCTTCAAGTCTAAAAGCACTCAGCTCCTATGCCTTACATGCAGCTTCAAGTCTACAAGCACTCGGCTAATGTGCCTCACATGTAGCTTCAAGTCTAAAAGCACTCAGCTCCTACGCCTCACATGCAGCTTCAAGTCTAAAAGCACTCAGCTAATGTGCCTCACATGCAGCTTCAAGTCTAAAAGCACTCAGCTCCTATCCTCACATGCAGGTTCAAGTATAAAAGCACTCAGCTAATGTGCCTCACATGTAGCTTAAGTCTAAACGTACTCAGCTCCTACGCCTCAGATGCAGCTTCAAGTCTAAAAGCACTCATCAAATATGCCACAGATGCAGCTTCAAGTCTAAAAGCACTCAGCTCCTACGCCTCACATGCAGCTTCAAGTCTAAAAGCACTCAGCTAATGTGCCTCACATGCATCTTCAAGTCTAAAAGCACTCAGCTCCTATGCCTCACATGCAGCTTCAAGTGTAAAAGCACTCAGCTAGTGTGCCTCACATTCAGCTTCAAGTCTAAAAGCACTCAGCTCCTACGCCTCACACGCATCTTCAACTCTAATAGCACTCAGCTAATTTGCCTCACATGCAGCTTCAAGTCTAAAAGCACTCAGCTCCTACTCCTCACAAGCAGCTTCAAGTCTAAAAGCACTCAGCTAAGATGCTGCACATGCAGCTTTAAGTCTAAAAGCACACAGCTCCTATGCCTCACATGCAGCTTCAAGTCTAATAGCACTCAGCTAATGTGCCTCACATGCAGCTTCAAGTCGAAAAGCACTCAGCTCCTACGCCTCACATGCAGCTTCAAGTCTAATAGCACTCAGCTCCTATGCCTCACATGCAGCTTCAAGTCTAAAAGCACTCAGCTCCTACGCCTCACATGCAGCTTCAAGTCTAATAGCACTCAGCTCCTATGCCTCAAATGCAGCTTCACGTCTAAAAGCACTCAGCTAATGTGCCTCACATGTAGCTTCAAGTATAAAAGCACTCAGGTCCTATGCCTCACATGCAGCTTCAAGTCTAAAAGCACTCAGCTAATGTGCCTCACATGTAGCTTCAAGTCTAAAAGCACTCAGCTCCTACGCCTCAGATGCAGCTTCAAGTCTAAAAGCACTCAGCTAAAGTGCCTCAGATGCAGCTTCAAGTCAAAAAGCACTCAGCTCCTACGCCTCACATGCAGCTTCAAGTCTTAAAGCACTCAGCTAATGTGCCTCACATGCATCTTCAAGTCTAAAAGCACTCAGCTCCTACGACTCACATGCAGCTTCAAGTCTAAAAGCACTCAGCTAATGTGCTTCACATGCAGCTTCAAGTCTAAAAGCACTCAGCTCCTATGCCTCACATGCAGCTTCAAGTGTAAAAGCACTCGGCTATTGTGCCTCACAAGCAGCCTCAAGTCTAAAAGCACTCAGCTCCTACTCCTCACAAGAAGCTTCAAGTCAAAAAGCACTCAGCTAATGTGCATTCACATGCAGCTTCAAGTCGAAAAGCACTCAGCTCCTACGCCTCACATGCAGCTTCAAGTCTAATAGCACTCAGCTCCTATGCCTCACATGCAGCTTCAAGTCTAAAAGCACTCAGCTAATGTGCCTCACATGCAGCTTCAAGTCTAAAAGCACTCAGCTCCTACGCCTCACATGCAGCTTCAAGTCTAATAGCACTCAGCTCCTATGCCTCACATGCAGCTTCACGTCTAAAAGCACTCAGCTAATGTGCCTCACATGTAGCTTCAAGTATAAAAGCACTCAGGTCCTATGCCTCACATGCCGCTTCAAGTCTAAAAGCACTCAGCTAATGTCCCTCACATGTAGCTTCAAGTCTAAAAGCACTCAGCTAATGTGCCTCACATGCAGCTTCAAGTCTAAAAGCACTCCGCTCCTACGCCTCACATGCAGCTTCAGCTCTTTTGCCTCACATGCAGCTTCAAGTGTAAAAGCACCCGGGTAATGTGCCTCACATGCAGCTTCAAGACTAAAAGCACTCAGCTAATGTGACTCATATGCCGCTTTAAGTCTTAGAGCACTCAGCTACTACACCTCACATGCAGCTTCAAGTCTAAAAGCACTCAGCTCCTACGCCTCACATGCAGCTTCAAGTCTAAAAGCACTCAGCTCCTATGCCTCACATGCAGCTTCAACTCTAAAAGCACTCAGCTAATGTGACTCACATGCAGCTTCAAGTCTAAAAGCACTCAGCTCCTACGCCTCACATGCAGCTTCAAGTCTAAAAGCACTCATCTCTTACGCCTCACATGCAGCTTCAAGTCTAAAAGCACTCAGCTAATGTGTCTCACATGAGGCTTCAAGTCTAAAAGCACTCAGCTCCTATGCCTTACATGCAGCTTCAAGTCTACAAGCACTCGGCTAATGTGCCTCACATGTAGCTTCAAGTCTAAAAGCACTCAGCTCCTACGCCTCACATGCAGCTTCAAGTCTAAAAGCACTCAGCTAATGTGCCTCACATGCAGCTTCAAGTCTAAAAGCACTCAGCTCCTATCCTCACATGCAGGTTCAAGTATAAAAGCACTCAGCTAATGTGCCTCACATGTAGCTTAAGTCTAAACGTACTCAGCTCCTACGCCTCAGATGCAGCTTCAAGTCTAAAAGCACTCATCAAATATGCCACAGATGCAGCTTCAAGTCTAAAAGCACTCAGCTCCTACGCCTCACATGCAGCTTCAAGTCTAAAAGCACTCAGCTAATGTGCCTCACATGCATCTTCAAGTCTAAAAGCACTCAGCTCCTATGCCTCACATGCAGCTTCAAGTGTAAAAGCACTCAGCTAGTGTGCCTCACATTCAGCTTCAAGTCTAAAAGCGCTCAGCTCCTACGCCTCACACGCATCTTCAACTCTAATAGCACTCAGCTAATTTGCCTCACATGCAGCTTCAAGTCTAAAAGCACTCAGCTCCTACTCCTCACAAGCAGCTTCAAGTCTAAAAGCACTCAGCTAAGATGCTGCACATGCAGCTTTAAGTCTAAAAGCACACAGCTCCTATGCCTCACATGCAGCTTCAAGTCTAATAGCACTCAGCTAATGTGCCTCACATGCAGCTTCAAGTCGAAAAGCACTCAGCTCCTACGCCTCACATGCAGCTTCAAGTCTAATAGCACTCAGCTCCTATGCCTCACATGCAGCTTCAAGTCTAAAAGCACTCAGCTCCTACGCCTCACATGCAGCTTCAAGTCTAATAGCACTCAGCTCCTATGCCTCAAATGCAGCTTCACGTCTAAAAGCACTCAGCTAATGTGCCTCACATGTAGCTTCAAGTATAAAAGCACTCAGGTCCTATGCCTCACATGCAGCTTCAAGTCTAAAAGCACTCAGCTAATGTGCCTCACATGTAGCTTCAAGTCTAAAAGCACTCAGCTCCTACGCCTCAGATGCAGCTTCAAGTCTAAAAGCACTCAGCTAAAGTGCCTCAGATGCAGCTTCAAGTCAAAAAGCACTCAGCTCCTACGCCTCACATGCAGCTTCAAGTCTTAAAGCACTCAGCTAATGTGCCTCACATGCATCTTCAAGTCTAAAAGCACTCAGCTCCTACGACTCACATGCAGCTTCAAGTCTAAAAGCACTCAGCTAATGTGCTTCACATGCAGCTTCAAGTCTAAAAGCACTCAGCTCCTATGCCTCACATGCAGCTTCAAGTCTAAAAGCACTCAGCTAATGTGCTTCACATGCAGCTTCAAGTCTAAAAGCACTCAGCTCGTACGCCTCACATGCAGCTTCAAGTCTAAAAGCACTCAGCTCCTACGCCTCACATGCAGCTTCAAGTCTAAAAGCACTTAGCTCCTATATGATATGATATGATATGATATGATATGGCATTTATAACGCGCTATACACAAGTGTTTCAAGGCGCAACGAGGCAAGGGGGGAAACAAAGGGAGGACAGACAACGATCTTCTAGGCCAGGTGTCATTCAGATGGTGCAAGTGCATGGGAAGGGGGGAAAGGAAGAGTGCAAGGGGGAAATGGAGGGGGAAAGTGCAGTACATGGGAAGTGGAATAAATAAGATAAATAAAATACATAAAAACAGGCAAGTGCAAGGAAGTGCGGACAGAGTGCTGGAAAGGGGACTGAAGCAATACAGAAAACAGTCCCCAAGTGCAGAGGTTGCCAGGGAGGCAGTGCAGGTGGGCAGTTGACAGGGCCTGGACCAGAGATCAAAAGGGTGGCCAGGTAACCAGTGCATTTTCAGTCTATGCCTCACATGCAGCTTTAAGTCTAAAGGCACTCAGCTAATGTGCCTCACATGCACCTTCAAGTCTAAAAGCACTCAGCTCCTACGCCTCACATGCAGCTTCAAGTCTAAAAGCACTCAGCTAATGTGCTTCACATGCAGCTTCAAGTCTAAAAGCACTCAGCTAATGTGCCTCACATGCAGCTTCAAGTCTAAAAGCACTCAGCTCCTACGCCTCACATGCAGCTTCAAGTCTAAAAGCACTCAGCTAATGTGACTCATATGCCGCTTTAAGTCTTAGAGCACTCAGCTACTACACCTCACATGCAGCGTCAAGTCTAAAAGCACTCAGCTCCTATGCCTCACATGCAGCTTCAACTCTAAAAGCACTCAGCTAATTTGACTCACATGCAGCTTCCAGTCTAAAAGCACTCAGCTCCTATGCCTCACATGCAGCTTCCAGTCTAAAAGCACTCAGCTAATGTGCCTCAAATGCAGCTTCAAGTCTAAAAGCACTCAGCTCCTTCGGCTCACATGCAGCTTCAAGTCTAAAAGCACTCAGCTAATGTGCCTCACATGCAGCTTCAACTCTAAGGGCACTCAGCTTTACCGTCTCACATGCAGCTTCAAGTCTAAAAGCACTCAGCTAATGTGCCTCACATGCAGCTTCCAGTCTGAAAGCACTCAGCTCCTATGCCTCACATGCAGCTTCAAGTCTAAAAGCACTCGGCTCGATTGCCTCACATGCAGCTTCAAGTCTAAAAGCACTCAGCTCCTATGCCTAACAAGCCGCTTCAAGTCTAAAAGCACTCAGCTCCTACGCCTCACATGCAGCTTCAAGTCTAAAAGCACTCCACACCTACGCCTCACATGCAGCTTCAAGACTAAAAGCACTCAGCTAATGTGCCTCACATGCAGCTTCAAGTCTAAAAGCTTTCAGCTGTTATGCCTCACATGCAGCTTCAAGTCTAAAAGCACTCAGCTCCTATGCCTCACATGAAGCTTCAAGTCTAAAAGCACTAAGCTAATGTGCCTCACATGCAGCTTCAAGTCTAAAATCACTCATCAAATGTGCCTCACATGCAGCTTCAAGTCTAAAAGCACTCAGCTCCTACGCCTCAGATGCAGCTTCAAGTCTAAAAGCACTCAGCTAATGTGATTCACATGCAGCTTCAAGTCTAAAAGCACTCAGCTAATGTGCCTCACATGCAGCTTCAAGTCTAAAAGCACTCAGCTCCTACGCCTCACATGCAGCTTCAAGTCTAAAATCACTCAGCTCCTATGCCTTACATGCAGCTTCAAGTCTAAAAGCACTCAGCGCCTATGCCTTACATGCAGCTACAAGTCTAAAAGCGCTCAGCTCCAATGCCTCACATGCAGCTTCAAGTCTAAAAGCACTCAGCTCCTATGCCTTACACGCAGCTTCAAGTCTAAAAGCACTCTGCTAATTTGACTCACATGCAGCTTCAAGTCTAAAAGCACTCAGCACCTACACCTCACATGCAGCTTCAAGTCTAAAAGCACTCAGCTAATGTGATTCACATGCAGCTTCAAGTCTAAAAGCACTCAGCTAATGTGCCTCACATGCAGCTTCAAGTCTAAAAGCACTCAGCTCCTACGCCTCACATGCAGCTTCAAGTCTAAAATCACTCAGCTCCTATGCCTTACATGCAGCTTCAAGTCTAAAAGCACTCAGCGCCTATGCCTTACATGCAGCTACAAGTCTAAAAGCGCTCAGCTCCAATGCCTCACATGCAGCTTCAAGTCTAAAAGCACTCAGCTCCTATGCCTTACACGCAGCTTCAAGTCTAAAAGCACTCTGCTAATTTGACTCACATGCAGCTTCAAGTCTAAAAGCACTCAGCACCTACACCTCACATGCAGCTTCAAGTCTAAAAGCACTCATCTCCTACGCCTCACATGCAGCTTCAAGTCTAAAAGCACTCAGCTAATGTGTCTCACATGAGGCTTCAAGTCTAAAAGCACTCAGCTCCTATGCCTTACATGCAGCTTCAAGTCTACAAGCACTCGGCTAATGTACCTCACATGTAGTTTCAAGTCTAAAAGCACTCAGCTCCTACGCCTCACATGCAGCTTCAAGTCTAAAAGCACTCAGCTAATGTGCCTCACATGCAGCTTCAAGTCTAAAAGCACTCAGCTCCTATTCCTCACATGCAGGTTCAAGCATAAAAGCACTCAGCTAATGTGCCTCACATGTAGCTTTTAGTCGAAAAGCACTCAGCTCCTACGCCTCAGAAGCAGCTTCAAGTCTAAAAGCACTCATCTAATATGCCACAGATGCAGCTTCAAGTCTAAAAGTACTCAGCTCCTACGCATCACATGCAGCTTCAAGTGTAAAAGCACTCAGCTAATGTGCCTCACATGCAGCTTCAAGTCTAAAAGCACTCAGCTCCTACGCCTCACATGCAGCTTCAAGTCTTATAGCACTCAGCTAATGTGCCTCACATGCAGCTTCAAGTCTAAAAGCACTCAGCTCCTACTCCTCACAAGCAGCTTCAAGTCTAAAAGCACTCAGCTAAGGTGCTGCACATGCAGCTTTAAGTCTAAAAGCACTCAGCTCCTACGCCTCACATGCAGCTTCAAGTCTAAAAGCACTCAGCTAATGTGCCTCACATGCAGCTCCAAGTCTAAAAGCACTCAGATCCTACGCCTCACATGCAGCTTCAAGTCTAATAGCACTCAGCTCCTACGCCTCACATGCAGCTTCAAGTCTAATAGCACTCAGCTCCTATGCCTCACATGCAGCTTCACGTTTAAAAGCACTCAGCTAATGTGCCTCACATGTAGCTTCAAGTATAAAAGCACTCAGCTCCTATGTCTCACATTCAGCTTCCAGTCTTAAAGCACTCAGCTAATGTGCCTCACATGCATCTTCAAGTCTAAAAGCACTCAGCTCCTACGACTCACATGCAGCTTCAAGTCTAAAAGCACTCAGCTAATGTGTTTCACATGCAGCTTCAAGTCTAAAAGCACTCAGCTCCTACGCCTCACATGCAGCTTCAAGTCTAAAAGCACTCAGCTAATGTGCCACACATGCATCTTCAAGTCTAAAAGCACTCAGCTCCTATGCCTCACATGCAGCTTCAAGTGTAAAAGCACTCGGCTAATGTGCCTCACAAGCAGCTTCAAGTCTAAAAGCACTCAGCTCCTACTCCTCACAAGCAGCTTCAAGTCGAAAAGCACTCAGCTCCTACGCCTCACATGCAGCTTCAAGTCTAATAGCACTCAGCTCCTATGCCTCACATGCAGCTTCAAGTCTAAAAGCACTCAGCTAATGTGCCTCACATGCAGCTTCAAGTCTAAAAGCACTCAGCTCCTACGCCTCACATGCAGCTTCAAGTCTAATAGCACTCAGCTCCTATGCCTCACATGCAGCTTCACGTCTAAAAGCACTCAGCTAATGTGCCTCACATGTAGCTTCAAGTATAAAAGCACTCAGGTCCTATGCCTCACATGCCGCTTCAAGTCTAAAAGCACTCAGCTAATGTCCCTCACATGTAGCTTCAAGTCTAAAAGCACTCAGCTAATGTGCCTCACATGCAGCTTCAAGTCTAAAAGCACTCCGCTCCTACGCCTCACATGCAGCTTCAGCTCTTTTGCCTCACATGCAGCTTCAAGACTAAAAGCACTCAGCTAATGTGACTCATATGCCGCTTTAAGTCTTAGAGCACTCAGCTACTACACCTCACATGCAGCTTCAAGTCTAAAAGCACTCAGCTCCTACGCCTCACATGCAGCTTCAAGTCTAAAAGCACTCAGCTCCTATGCCTCACATGCAGCTTCAACTCTAAAAGCACTCAGCTAATGTGCCTCACATGTAGCTTCAAGTCTAAAAGCACTCAGCTCCTACGCCTCAGATGCAGCTTCAAGTCTAAAAGCACTCAGCTAAAGTGCCTCAGATGCAGCTTCAAGTCAAAAAGCACTCAGCTCCTACGCCTCACATGCAGCTTCAAGTCTTAAAGCACTCAGCTAATGTGCCTCACATGCATCTTCAAGTCTAAAAGCACTCAGCTCCTACGACTCACATGCAGCTTCAAGTCTAAAAGCACTCAGCTAATGTGCTTCACATGCAGCTTCAAGTCTAAAAGCACTCAGCTCCTATGCCTCACATGCAGCTTCAAGTCTAAAAGCACTCAGCTAATGTGCTTCACATGCAGCTTCAAGTCTAAAAGCACTCAGCTCCTACGCCTCACATGCAGCTTCAAGTCTAAAAGCACTCAGCTCCTACGCCTCACATGCAGCTTCAAGTCTAAAAGCACTTAGCTCCTATATGATATGATATGATATGATATGGCATTTATAACGCGCTATACACAAGTGTTTCAAGGCGCAACGAGGCAAGGGGGGAAACAAAGGGAGGACAGACAACGATCTTCTAGGCCAGGTGTCATTCAGATGGTGCAAGTGCATGGGAAGGGGGGAAAGGAAGAGTGCAAGGGGGAAATGGAGGGGGAAAGTGCAGTACATGGGAAGTGGAATAAATAAGATAAATAAAATACATAAAAACAGGCAAGTGCAAGGAAGTGCGGACAGAGTGCTGGAAAGGGGACTGAAGGGATACAGAAAACAGTCCCCAAGTGCAGAGGTTGCCAGGGAGGCAGTGCAGGTGGGCAGTTGACAGGGCCTGGACCAGAGATCAAAAGGGTGGCCAGGTAACCAGTGCATTTTCAGTCTATGCCTCACATGCAGCTTTAAGTCTAAAGGCACTCAGCTAATGTGCCTCACATGCACCTTCAAGTCTAAAAGCACTCAGCTCCTACGCCTCACATGCAGCTTCAAGTCTAAAAGCACTCAGCTAATGTGCTTCACATGCAGCTTCAAGTCTAAAAGCACTCAGCTAATGTGCCTCACATGCAGCTTCAAGTCTAAAAGCACTCAGCTCCTACGCCTCACATGCAGCTTCAAGTCTAAAAGCACTCAGCTAATGTGACTCATATGCCGCTTTAAGTCTTAGAGCACTCAGCTACTACACCTCACATGCAGCGTCAAGTCTAAAAGCACTCAGCTCCTACGCCTCACATGCAGCTTCAAGTCTAAAATCACTCAGCTCCTATGCCTCACATGCAGCTTCAACTCTAAAAGCACTCAGCTAATTTGACTCACATGCAGCTTCCAGTCTAAAAGCACTCAGCTCCTATGCCTCACATGCAGCTTCCAGTCTAAAAGCACTCAGCTAATGTGCCTCAAATGCAGCTTCAAGTCTAAAAGCACTCAGCTCCTTCGGCTCACATGCAGCTTCAAGTCTAAAAGCACTCAGCTAATGTGCCTCACATGTAGCTTCAAGTATAAAAGCACTCAGGTCCTATGCCTCACATGCCGCTTCAAGTCTAAAAGCACTCAGCTAATGTCCCTCACATGTAGCTTCAAGTCTAAAAGCACTCAGCTAATGTGCCTCACATGCAGCTTCAAGTCTAAAAGCACTCCGCTCCTACGCCTCACATGCAGCTTCAGCTCTTTTGCCTCACATGCAGCTTCAAGTGTAAAAGCACCCGGGTAATGTGCCTCACATGCAGCTTCAAGACTAAAAGCACTCAGCTAATGTGACTCATATGCCGCTTTAAGTTTTAGAGCACTCAGCTACTACACCTCACATGCAGCTTCAAGTCTAAAAGCACTCAGCTCCTATGCCTCACATGCAGCTTCAAGTCTAAAAGCACTCAGCTCCTATGCCTCACATGCAGCTTCAACTCTAAAAGCACTCAGCTAATGTGACTCACATGCAGCTTCAAGTCTAAAAGCACTCAGCTCCTACGCCTCACATGCAGCTTCAAGTCTAAAAGCACTCATCTCTTACGCCTCACATGCAGCTTCAAGTCTAAAAGCACTCAGCTAATGTGTCTCACATGAGGCTTCAAGTCTAAAAGCACTCAGCTCCTATGCCTTACATGCAGCTTCAAGTCTACAAGCACTCGGCTAATGTGCCTCACATGTAGCTTCAAGTCTAAAAGCACTCAGCTCCTACGCCTCACATGCAGCTTCAAGTCTAAAAGCACTCAGCTAATGTGCTTCACATGCAGCTTCAAGTCTAAAAGCACTCAGCTAATGTGCCTCACATGCAGCTTCAAGTCTAAAAGCACTCAGCTCCTACGCCTCACATGCAGCTTCAAGTCTAAAAGCACTCAGCTAATGTGCTTCACATGCAGCTTCAAGTCTAAAAGCACTCAGCTAATGTGCCTCACATGCAGCTTCAAGTCTAAAAGCACTCAGCTCCTACGCCTCACATGCAGCTTCAAGTCTAAAAGCACTCAGCTAATGTGACTCATATGCCGCTTTAAGTCTTAGAGCACTCAGCTACTACACCTCACATGCAGCTTCAAGTCTAAAAGCACTCAGCTCCTACGCCTCACATGCAGCTTCAAGTCTAAAAGCACTCAGCTCCTATGCCCCACATGCAGCTTCAACTCTAAAAGCACTCAGCTAATTTGACTCACATGCAGCTTCCAGTCTAAAAGCACTCAGCTCCTATGCCTCACATGCAGCTTCCAGTCTAAAAGCACTCAGCTAATGTGCCTCAAATGCAGCTTCAAGTCTAAAAGCACTCAGCTCCTACGGCTCACATGCAGCTTCAAGTCTAAAAGCACTCAGCTAATGTGCCACACATGCATCTTCAAGTCTAAAAGCACTCAGCTCCTATGCCTCACATGCAGCTTCAAGTGTAAAAGCACTCGGCTAATGTGCCTCACAAGCAGCTTCAAGTCTAAAAGCACTCAGCTCCTACTCCTCACAAGCAGCTTCAAGTCAAAAAGCACTCAGCTAATGTGCATTCACATGCAGCTTCAAGTCGAAAAGCACTCAGCTCCTACGCCTCACATGCAGCTTCAAGTCTAATAGCACTCAGCTCCTATGCCTCACATGCAGCTTCAAGTCTAAAAGCACTCAGCTCCTACGCCTCACATGCAGCTTCAAGTCTAATAGCACTCAGCTCCTATGCCTCACATGCAGCTTCACGTCTAAAAGCACTCAGCTAATGTGCCTCACATGTAGCTTCAAGTATAAAAGCACTCAGGTCGTATGCCTCACATGCCGCTTCAAGTCTAAAAGCACTCAGCTAATGTCCCTCACATGTAGCTTCAAGTCTAAAAGCACTCAGCTAATGTGCCTCACATGCAGCTTCAAGTCTAAAAGCACTCCGCTCCTACGCCTCACATGCAGCTTCAGCTCTTTTGCCTCACATGCAGCTTCAAGTGTAAAAGCACCCGGGTAATGTGCCTCACATGCAGCTTCAAGACTAAAAGCACTCAGCTAATGTGACTCATATGCCGCTTTAAGTCTTAGAGCACTCAGCTACTACACCTCACATGCAGCTTCAAGTCTAAAAGCACTCAGCTCCTATGCCTCACATGCAGCTTCAAGTCTAAAAGCACTCAGCTCCTATGCCTCACATGCAGCTTCAACTCTAAAAGCACTCAGCTAATGTGACTCACATGCAGCTTCAAGTCTAAAAGCACTCAGCTCCTACGCCTCACATGCAGCTTCAAGTCTAAAAGCACTCATCTCTTACGCCTCACATGCAGCTTCAAGTCTAAAAGCACTCAGCTAATGTGTCTCACATGAGGATTCAAGTCTAAAAGCACTCAGCTCCTATGCCTTACATGCAGCTTCAAGTCTACAAGCACTCGGCTAATGTGCCTCACATGTAGCTTCAAGTCTAAAAGCACTCAGCTCCTACGCCTCACATGCAGCTTCAAGTCTAAAAGCACTCAGCTAATGTGCTTCACATGCAGCTTCAAGTCTAAAAGCACTCAGCTAATGTGCCTCACATGCAGCTTCAAGTCTAAAAGCACTCAGCTCCTACGCCTCACATGCAGCTTCAAGTCTAAAAGCACTCAGCTAATGTGCTTCACATGCAGCTTCAAGTCTAAAAGCACTCAGCTAATGTGCCTCACATGCAGCTTCAAGTCTAAAAGCACTCAGCTCCTACGCCTCACATGCAGCTTCAAGTCTAAAAGCACTCAGCTAATGTGACTCATATGCCGCTTTAAGTCTTAGAGCACTCAGCTACTACACCTCACATGCAGCTTCAAGTCTAAAAGCACTCAGCTCCTACGCCTCACATGCAGCTTCAAGTCTAAAAGCACTCAGCTCCTATGCCCCACATGCAGCTTCAACTCTAAAAGCACTCAGCTAATTTGACTCACATGCAGCTTCCAGTCTAAAAGCACTCAGCTCCTATGCCTCACATGCAGCTTCCAGTCTAAAAGCACTCAGCTAATGTGCCTCAAATGCAGCTTCAAGTCTAAAAGCACTCAGCTCCTACGGCTCACATGCAGCTTCAAGTCTAAAAGCACTCAGCTAATGTGCCTCACATGCAGCTTCAAGTCTAAGGGCACTCAGCTTTACCGTCTCACATGCAGCTTCAAGTCTAAAAGCACTCAGCTAATGTGCCTCACATGCAGCTTCCAGTCTGAAAGCACTCAGCTCCTATGCCTCACATGCAGCTTCAAGTCTAAAAGCACTCGGCTCGATTGCCTCACATGCAGCTTCAAGTCTAAAAGCACTCAGCTCCTATGCCTAACACGCCGCTTCAAGTCTAAAAGCACTCAGCTCCTACGCCTCACATGCAGCTTCAAGTCTAAAAGCACTCCACACCTTGCCTCACATGCAGCTTCAAGACTAAAAGCACTCAGCTAATGTGCCTCACATGCAGCTTCAAGTCTAAAAGCTTTCAGCTGTTATGCCTCACATGCAGCTTCAAGTCTA
Organism: Ambystoma mexicanum; assembly: GCF_040938575.1. NCBI lineage: Eukaryota > Metazoa > Chordata > Amphibia > Caudata > Ambystomatidae > Ambystoma > Ambystoma mexicanum. The sequence goes on along the minus strand of NC_090938.1, from coordinate 13,118,681 downwards.
AAAGCACTCAGCTCCTATGCCTCACATGAAGCTTCAAGTCTAAAAGCACTAAGCTAATGTGCCTCACATGCAGCTTCAAGTCTAAAAGCACTCATCAAATGTGCCTCACATGCAGCTTCAAGTCTAAAAGCACTCAGCTCCTACGCCTCAGATGCAGCTTCAAGTCTAAAAGCACTCAGCTAATGTGATTCACATGCAGCTTCAAGTCTAAAAGCACTCAGCTAATGTGCCTCACATGCAGCTTCAAGTCTAAAAGCACTCAGCTCCTACGCCTCACATGCAGCTTCAAGTCTAAAATCACTCAGCTCCTATGCCTTACATGCAGCTTCAAGTCTAAAAGCACTCAGCGCCTATGCCTTACATGCAGCTACAAGTCTAAAAGCGCTCAGCTCCAATGCCTCACATGCAGCTTCAAGTCTAAAAGCACTCAGCTCCTATGCCTTACACGCAGCTTCAAGTCTAAAAGCACTCTGCTAATGTGCCTCACATGCAGCTTCAAGTCTAAAAGCACTCAGCTCCTACACCTCACATGCAGCTTCCAGTCTAAATGACTCAGCTAATGTGCCTCACATGCAGCTTCAAGTCTAAAAGCACTCAGTTCCTACGCCTCACATGCAGCTTCAGGTATAAAAGCACTCCACTCCTACGCCTCACATGCAGCTTCAAGACTAAAAGCACTCAGCTAATGTGCCTCACATGCAGCTTCAAGTCTAAAAGCACTCAGCTGTTATGCCTCACATGCAGCTTCAAGTCTAAAAGCACTCAGCTCCTATGCCTCACATGAAGCTTCAAGTCTAAAAGCACTAAGCTAATGTGCCTCACATGCAGCTTCAAGTCTAAAAGCACTCATCAAATGTGCCTCACATGCAGCTTCAAGTCTAAAAGCACTCAGTTCCTATGCCTCACATGCAGCTTCAAGTCTAAAAGCACTCAGCTAATGTGACTCACATGCAGCTTTAAGTCTTAAAGCACTCAGCTCCTGAGCCTCACATGCAGCTTCAAGTCTAAAAACACTCAGCTAATGTGCCTCACATGCAGCTTCAAGTCTAAAAGCACTCCGCTCCTACGCCTCACATGCAGCTTCAGCTCCTATGCCTCACATGCAGCTTCAAGTCTAAAAGCACTCAGGTAATGTGCCTCACATGCAGCTTCAAGTCTAAAAGCACTCAGCTAATGTGACTCATATGCCGCTTTAAATCTTAGAGCACTCAGCTACTACCCCTCACATGCAGCTTCAAGTCTAAAAGCACTCAGCTCCTACGCCTCACATGCAGCTTCAAGTCTAAAAGCACTCAGCTCCTATGCCTCACATGCAGCTTCAACTCTAAAAGCACTCAGCTAATTTGACTCACATGCAGCTTCCAGTCTAAAAGCACTCAGCTCCTATGCCTCACATGCAGCTTCAAGTCTAAAAGCACTCGGCTCGATTGCCTCACATGCAGCTTCAAGTCTAAAAACACTCAGCTCCTATGCCTTACACGCAGCTTCAAGTCTAAAAGCACTCAGCTCCTACGCCTCACATGCAGCTTCAAGTATAAAAGCACTCCACTCCTACGCCTCACATGCAGCTTCAAGACTAAAAGCACTCAGCTGTTATGCCTCACATGCAGCTTCAAGTCTAAAAGCACTCAGCTCCTATGCCTCACATGAAGCTTCAAGTCTAAAAGCACTAAGCTAATGTCCCTCACATGCAGCTTCAAGTCTAAAAGCACTCATCAAATGTGCCTCACATGCAGCTTCAAGTCTAAAAGCACTCAGTTCCTATGCCTCACATGCAGCTTCAAGTCTAAAAGCACTCAGCTAATGTGACTCACATGCAGCTTTAAGTCTTAAAGCACTCAGCTCCTGAGCCTCACATGCAGCTTCAAGTCTAAAAACACTCAGCTAATGTGCCTCACATGCAGCTTCAAGTCTAAAAGCACTCCGCTCCTATGCCTCACATGCAGCTTCAGCTCCTATGCCTCACATGCAGCTTCAAGTCTAAAAGCACTCAGGTAATGTGCCTCACATGCAGCTTCAAGTCTAAAAGCACTCAGCTAATGTGACTCATATGCCGCTTTAAGTCTTAGAGCACTCAGCTACTACACCTCACATGCAGCTTCAAGTCTAAAAGCACTCAGCTCCTACGCCTCACATGCAGCTTCAAGTCTAAAAGCACTCAGCTCCTATGCCTCACATGCAGCTTCAACTCTAAAAGCACTCAGCTAATTTGACTCACATGCAGCTTCAAGTCTAAAAGCACTCAGCTCCTACACCTCACATGCAGCTTCAAGTCTAAAAGCACTCATCTCCTACGCCTCACATGCAGCTTCAAGTCTAAAAGCACTCAGCTAATGTGTCTCACATGAGGCTTCAAGTCTAAAAGCACTCAACTCCTATGCCTTACATGCAGCTTCAAGTCTACAAGCACTCGGCTAATGTACCTCACATGTAGTTTCAAGTCTAAAAGCACTCAGCTCCTACGCCTCACATGCAGCTTCAAGTCTAAAAGCACTCAGCTAATGTGCCTCACATGCAGCTTCAAGTCTAAAAGCACTCAGCTCCTATTCCTCACATGCAGGTTCAAGCATAAAAGCACTCAGCTAATGTGCCTCACATGTAGCTTTCAGTCGAAAAGCACTCAGCTCCTTCGCCTCAGAAGCAGCTTCAAGTCTAAAAGCACTCATCTAATATGCCACAGATGCAGCTTCAAGTCTAAAAGTACTCAGCTCCTACGCATCACATGCAGCTTCAAGTGTAAAAGCACTCAGCTAATGTGCCTCACATGCAGCTTCAAGTCTAAAAGCACTCAGCTCCTACGCCTCACATGCAGCTTCAAGTCTTATAGCACTCAGCTAATGTGCCTCACATGCAGCTTCAAGTCTAAAAGCACTCAGCTCCTACTCCTCACAAGCAGCTTCAAGTCTAAAAGCACTCAGCTAAGGTGCTGCACATGCAGCTTTAAGTCTAAAAGCACTCAGCTCCTACGCCTCACATGCAGCTTCAAGTCTAAAAGCACTCAGCTAATGTGCCTCACATGCAGCTTCAAGTCTAAAAGCACTCAGCTCCTACGCCTCACATGCAGCTTCAAGTCTAATAGCACTCAGCTCCTACGCCTCACATGCAGCTTCAAGTCTAATAGCACTCAGCTCCTATGCCTCACATGCAGCTTCACGTTTAAAAGCACTCAGCTAATGTGCCTCACATGTAGCTTCAAGTATAAAAGCACTCAGCTCCTATGTCTCACATTCAGCTTCCAGTCTTAAAGCACTCAGCTAATGTGCCTCACATGCATCTTCAAGTCTAAAAGCACTCAGCTCCTACGACTCACATGCAGCTTCAAGTCTAAAAGCACTCAGCTAATGTGTTTCACATGCAGCTTCAAGTCTAAAAGCACTCAGCTCCTACGCCTCACATGCAGCTTCAAGTCTAAAAGCACTCAGCTAATGTGCCACACATGCATCTTCAAGTCTAAAAGCACTCAGCTCCTATGCCTCACATGCAGCTTCAAGTGTAAAAGCACTCGGCTAATGTGCCTCACAAGCAACTTCAAGTCTAAAAGCACTCAGCTCCTACTCCTCACAAGCAGCTTCAAGTCAAAAAGCACTCAGCTAATGTGCATTCACATGCAGCTTCAAGTCGAAAAGCACTCAGCTCCTACGCCTCACATGCAGCTTCAAGTCTAATAGCACTCAGCTCCTATGCCTCACATGCAGCTTCAAGTCTAAAAGCACTCAGCTAATGTGCCTCACATGCAGCTTCAAGTCTAAAAGCACTCAGCTAATATGTCTCACATGAGGCTTCAAGTCTAAAAGCACTCAGCTCCTATGCCTTACATGCAGCTTCAAGTCTACAAGCACTCGGCTAATGTGCCTCACATGTAGCTTCAAGTCTAAAAGCACTCTGCTCCTACGCCTCACATGCAGCCTCAAGTCTAAAAGCACTCAGCTAATGTGCCTCACATGCAGTTTCAAGTCTAAAAGCACTCAGCTCCTATTCCTCACATGCAGGTTCAAGTATAAAAGCACTCCGCTAATGTGCCTCACATGTAGCTTTAAGTCTAAAAGTACTCAGCTCCTACGCCACAGATGCAGCTTCAAGTCTAAAAGCACTCAGCTCCTACGCCTCACATGCAGCTTCAAGTCTAAAAGCACTCAGCTAATGTGCCACACATGCATCTTCAAGTCTAAAAGCACTCAGCTCCTATGCCTCACATGCAGCTTCAAGTGTAAAAGCACTCGGCTAATGTGCCTCACAAGCAGCCTCAAGTCTAAAAGCACTCAGCTCCTACTCCTCACAAGCAGCTTCAAGTCAAAAAGCACTCAGCTAATGTGCATTCACATGCAGCTTCAAGTCGAAAAGCACTCAGCTCCTACGCCTCACATGCAGCTTCAAGTCTAATAGCACTCAGCTCCTATGCCTCACATGCAGCTTCAAGTCTAAAAGCACTCAGCTAATGTGCCTCACATGCAGCTTCAAGTCTAAAAGCACTCAGCTCCTACGCCTCACATGCAGCTTCAAGTCTAATAGCACTCAGCTCCTATGCCTCACATGCAGCTTCACGTCTAAAAGCACTCAGCTAATGTGCCTCACATGTAGCTTCAAGTATAAAAGCACTCAGGTCCTATGCCTCACATGCCGCTTCAAGTCTAAAAGCACTCAGCTAATGTCCCTCACATGTAGCTTCAAGTCTAAAAGCACTCAGCTAATGTGCCTCACATGCAGCTTCAAGTCTAAAAGCACTCCGCTCCTACGCCTCACATGCAGCTTCAGCTCTTTTGCCTCACATGCAGCTTCAAGTGTAAAAGCACCCGGGTAATGTGCCTCACATGCAGCTTCAAGACTAAAAGCACTCAGCTAATGTGACTCATATGCCGCTTTAAGTCTTAGAGCACTCAGCTACTACACCTCACATGCAGCTTCAAGTCTAAAAGCACTCAGCTCCTACGCCTCACATGCAGCTTCAAGTCTAAAAGCACTCAGCTCCTATGCCTCACATGCAGCTTCAACTCTAAAAGCACTCAGCTAATGTGACTCATTCTACTCATCGGCGCACCCACTCCCTCCTTCCCTGCAGCTCTCTGGCCGGCCTCCCTTGGCCCCCTTCCTGCCCCTACATGCAAGGCTAAAAACCTCGGGGTCATCTTCGACTCCACACTCTCCTTCTCTCCTCATATATCTGATGTCTCTAAGAAATCACACTACCAGCTGCACCTCCTCAGAGGTATTCTTCCCTTCCTCTCCTTCCCCCAGAAGCTCACTGTCTCCCGAGCCCTGGTTCTCTCTAGGCTGGACTACTGTAACAGCCTCTATCTTAATCTCCCTGCCTCCACTCTCCGCCCTCTGCAACTTATCCAGAACAGAACTGCGAGACTTGTCCTTGGCCTCAAGCCCAGGGACCGTATCTCTCCAGGACTGAAATCTCTTCACTGGCTCCCAGTGGCTGCGAGGATTAAGTTCAAAACCCTCTGCATTGTCCACAAGGCCTTCTGGGGCTTGGGGCCTAAATACCTTCAACTCTCTCTTCCTAAATATCTTCCTTCACGAGCCCTTCGCTCATCCATCTCTAACTCCCTCATGGTCAGCCGCTTCTCGAAGCAACGCGCTGTGGGTAGATCTCTCTCCGCAGCAGGGGCCTCCCTCTGGAACAGCCTGCCTGCCTCCCTGAAACTTGAGGAGAACCATCTCCGGTTCCGGAAGCACCTCAAAACCTTCCTCTTCGCTTCTGCCTTCTCTCTCCCTCTCCCCTGCTAAACCTGCTTAACTCCCCACTGAATTCTGTACTTAACCTGCATCTGGGCCACTCTCAGCGACCTCGGTCCAGGGCCCAGCCACTCTCCACTTGCACTGCCCCCCTGGCTCCCCCTGCACTGTGGGACTGTCACTGTATCCCTACAGCCCCCTGCTCAGCACTTGCTCTGCACTTACCTCGCACTTGCCACTAGTTGGCCCTTTTTATTTATTATTATCGTTATTATTTCACTACGCCACTTACCTTGTACTGCACTTTTCCCCCCACCTCCTCCCCCTGCACTTTCTCCTTTTCCCCTTACCTCTGCACTTGCGCGATCTGAATGACACCTGGCCTAGTAGGATCGCTTGTCCGTCTTCCCCTTGTTTCCCTCCCTCCCTGCCTCGTCGCGCCTTGAAACACTTGTGTATAGGCGCGTTACAAATACCATATCATATCATATCATATCATGCAGCTTCAAGTCTAAAAGCACTCAGCTCCTACGCCTCACATGCAGCTTCAAGTCTAAAAGCACTCATCTCTTACGCCTCACATGCAGCTTCAAGTCTAAAAGCACTCAGCTAATGTGTCTCACATGAGGCTTCAAGTCTAAAAGCACTCAGCTCCTATGCCTTACATGCAGCTTCAAGTCTACAAGCACTCGGCTAATGTGCCTCACATGTAGCTTCAAGTCTAAAAGCACTCAGCTCCTACGCCTCACATGCAGCTTCAAGTCTAAAAGCACTCAGCTAATGTGCCTCACATGCAGCTTCAAGTCTAAAAGCACTCAGCTCCTATCCTCACATGCAGGTTCAAGTATAAAAGCACTCAGCTAATGTGCCTCACATGTAGCTTAAGTCTAAACGTACTCAGCTCCTACGCCTCAGATGCAGCTTCAAGTCTAAAAGCACTCATCAAATATGCCACAGATGCAGCTTCAAGTCTAAAAGCACTCAGCTCCTACGCCTCACATGCAGCTTCAAGTCTAAAAGCACTCAGCTAATGTGCCTCACATGCATCTTCAAGTCTAAAAGCACTCAGCTCCTATGCCTCACATGCAGCTTCAAGTGTAAAAGCACTCAGCTAGTGTGCCTCACATTCAGCTTCAAGTCTAAAAGCACTCAGCTCCTACGCCTCACACGCATCTTCAACTCTAATAGCACTCAGCTAATTTGCCTCACATGCAGCTTCAAGTCTAAAAGCACTCAGCTCCTACTCCTCACAAGCAGCTTCAAGTCTAAAAGCACTCAGCTAAGATGCTGCACATGCAGCTTTAAGTCTAAAAGCACACAGCTCCTATGCCTCACATGCAGCTTCAAGTCTAATAGCACTCAGCTAATGTGCCTCACATGCAGCTTCAAGTCGAAAAGCACTCAGCTCCTACGCCTCACATGCAGCTTCAAGTCTAATAGCACTCAGCTCCTATGCCTCACATGCAGCTTCAAGTCTAAAAGCACTCAGCTCCTACGCCTCACATGCAGCTTCAAGTTTAATAGCACTCAGCTCCTATGCCTCAAATGCAGCTTCACGTCTAAAAGCACTCAGCTAATGTGCCTCACATGTAGCTTCAAGTATAAAAGCACTCAGGTCCTATGCCTCACATGCAGCTTCAAGTCTAAAAGCACTCAGCTAATGTGCCTCACATGTAGCTTCAAGTCTAAAAGCACTCAGCTCCTACGCCTCAGATGCAGCTTCAAGTCTAAAAGCACTCAGCTAAAGTGCCTCAGATGCAGCTTCAAGTCAAAAAGCACTCAGCTCCTACGCCTCACATGCAGCTTCAAGTCTTAAAGCACTCAGCTAATGTGCCTCACATGCATCTTCAAGTCTAAAAGCACTCAGCTCCTACGACTCACATGCAGCTTCAAGTCTAAAAGCACTCAGCTAATGTGCTTCACATGCAGCTTCAAGTCTAAAAGCACTCAGCTCCTATGCCTCACATGCAGCTTCAAGTGTAAAAGCACTCGGCTATTGTGCCTCACAAGCAGCCTCAAGTCTAAAAGCACTCAGCTCCTACTCCTCACAAGCAGCTTCAAGTCAAAAAGCACTCAGCTAATGTGCATTCACATGCAGCTTCAAGTCGAAAAGCACTCAGCTCCTACGCCTCACATGCAGCTTCAAGTCTAATAGCACTCAGCTCCTATGCCTCACATGCAGCTTCAAGTCTAAAAGCACTCAGCTAATGTGCCTCACATGCAGCTTCAAGTCTAAAAGCACTCAGCTCCTACGCCTCACATGCAGCTTCAAGTCTAATAGCACTCAGCTCCTATGCCTCACATGCAGCTTCACGTCTAAAAGCACTCAGCTAATGTGCCTCACATGTAGCTTCAAGTATAAAAGCACTCAGGTCCTATGCCTCACATGCCGCTTCAAGTCTAAAAGCACTCAGCTAATGTCCCTCACATGTAGCTTCAAGTCTAAAAGCACTCAGCTAATGTGCCTCACATGCAGCTTCAAGTCTAAAAGCACTCCGCTCCTACGCCTCACATGCAGCTTCAGCTCTTTTGCCTCACATGCAGCTTCAAGTGTAAAAGCACCCGGGTAATGTGCCTCACATGCAGCTTCAAGACTAAAAGCACTCAGCTAATGTGACTCATATGCCGCTTTAAGTCTTAGAGCACTCAGCTACTACACCTCACATGCAGCTTCAAGTCTAAAAGCACTCAGCTCCTACGCCTCACATGCAGCTTCAAGTCTAAAAGCACTCAGCTCCTATGCCTCACATGCAGCTTCAACTCTAAAAGCACTCAGCTAATGTGACTCACATGCAGCTTCAAGTCTAAAAGCACTCAGCTCCTACGCCTCACATGCAGCTTCAAGTCTAAAAGCACTCATCTCTTACGCCTCACATGCAGCTTCAAGTCTAAAAGCACTCAGCTAATGTGTCTCACATGAGGCTTCAAGTCTAAAAGCACTCAGCTCCTATGCCTTACATGCAGCTTCAAGTCTACAAGCACTCGGCTAATGTGCCTCACATGTAGCTTCAAGTCTAAAAGCACTCAGCTCCTACGCCTCACATGCAGCTTCAAGTCTAAAAGCACTCAGCTAATGTGCCTCACATGCAGCTTCAAGTCTAAAAGCACTCAGCTCCTATCCTCACATGCAGGTTCAAGTATAAAAGCACTCAGCTAATGTGCCTCACATGTAGCTTAAGTCTAAACGTACTCAGCTCCTACGCCTCAGATGCAGCTTCAAGTCTAAAAGCACTCATCAAATATGCCACAGATGCAGCTTCAAGTCTAAAAGCACTCAGCTCCTACGCCTCACATGCAGCTTCAAGTCTAAAAGCACTCAGCTAATGTGCCTCACATGCATCTTCAAGTCTAAAAGCACTCAGCTCCTATGCCTCACATGCAGCTTCAAGTGTAAAAGCACTCAGCTAGTGTGCCTCACATTCAGCTTCAAGTCTAAAAGCACTCAGCTCCTACGCCTCACACGCATCTTCAACTCTAATAGCACTCAGCTAATTTGCCTCACATGCAGCTTCAAGTCTAAAAGCACTCAGCTCCTACTCCTCACAAGCAGCTTCAAGTCTAAAAGCACTCAGCTAAGATGCTGCACATGCAGCTTTAAGTCTAAAAGCACACAGCTCCTATGCCTCACATGCAGCTTCAAGTCTAATAGCACTCAGCTAATGTGCCTCACATGCAGCTTCAAGTCGAAAAGCACTCAGCTCCTACGCCTCACATGCAGCTTCAAGTCTAATAGCACTCAGCTCCTATGCCTCACATGCAGCTTCAAGTCTAAAAGCACTCAGCTCCTACGCCTCACATGCAGCTTCAAGTCTAATAGCACTCAGCTCCTATGCCTCAAATGCAGCTTCACGTCTAAAAGCACTCAGCTAATGTGCCTCACATGTAGCTTCAAGTATAAAAGCACTCAGGTCCTATGCCTCACATGCAGCTTCAAGTCTAAAAGCACTCAGCTAATGTGCCTCACATGTAGCTTCAAGTCTAAAAGCACTCAGCTCCTACGCCTCAGATGCAGCTTCAAGTCTAAAAGCACTCAGCTAAAGTGCCTCAGATGCAGCTTCAAGTCAAAAAGCACTCAGCTCCTACGCCTCACATGCAGCTTCAAGTCTTAAAGCACTCAGCTAATGTGCCTCACATGCATCTTCAAGTCTAAAAGCACTCAGCTCCTACGACTCACATGCAGCTTCAAGTCTAAAAGCACTCAGCTAATGTGCTTCACATGCAGCTTCAAGTCTAAAAGCACTCAGCTCCTATGCCTCACATGCAGCTTCAAGTCTAAAAGCACTCAGCTAATGTGCTTCACATGCAGCTTCAAGTCTAAAAGCACTCAGCTCGTACGCCTCACATGCAGCTTCAAGTCTAAAAGCACTCAGCTCCTACGCCTCACATGCAGCTTCAAGTCTAAAAGCACTTAGCTCCTATATGATATGATATGATATGATATGATATGGCATTTATAACGCGCTATACACAAGTGTTTCAAGGCGCAACGAGGCAAGGGGGGAAACAAAGGGAGGACAGACAACGATCTTCTAGGCCAGGTGTCATTCAGATGGTGCAAGTGCATGGGAAGGGGGGAAAGGAAGAGTGCAAGGGGGAAATGGAGGGGGAAAGTGCAGTACATGGGAAGTGGAATAAATAAGATAAATAAAATACATAAAAACAGGCAAGTGCAAGGAAGTGCGGACAGAGTGCTGGAAAGGGGACTGAAGCAATACAGAAAACAGTCCCCAAGTGCAGAGGTTGCCAGGGAGGCAGTGCAGGTGGGCAGTTGACAGGGCCTGGACCAGAGATCAAAAGGGTGGCCAGGTAACCAGTGCATTTTCAGTCTATGCCTCACATGCAGCTTTAAGTCTAAAGGCACTCAGCTAATGTGCCTCACATGCACCTTCAAGTCTAAAAGCACTCAGCTCCTACGCCTCACATGCAGCTTCAAGTCTAAAAGCACTCAGCTAATGTGCTTCACATGCAGCTTCAAGTCTAAAAGCACTCAGCTAATGTGCCTCACATGCAGCTTCAAGTCTAAAAGCACTCAGCTCCTACGCCTCACATGCAGCTTCAAGTCTAAAAGCACTCAGCTAATGTGACTCATATGCCGCTTTAAGTCTTAGAGCACTCAGCTACTACACCTCACATGCAGCGTCAAGTCTAAAAGCACTCAGCTCCTACGCCTCACATGCAGCTTCAAGTCTAAAAGCACTCAGCTCCTATGCCTCACATGCAGCTTCAACTCTAAAAGCACTCAGCTAATTTGACTCACATGCAGCTTCCAGTCTAAAAGCACTCAGCTCCTATGCCTCACATGCAGCTTCCAGTCTAAAAGCACTCAGCTAATGTGCCTCAAATGCAGCTTCAAGTCTAAAAGCACTCAGCTCCTTCGGCTCACATGCAGCTTCAAGTCTAAAAGCACTCAGCTAATGTGCCTCACATGCAGCTTCAACTCTAAGGGCACTCAGCTTTACCGTCTCACATGCAGCTTCAAGTCTAAAAGCACTCAGCTAATGTGCCTCACATGCAGCTTCCAGTCTGAAAGCACTCAGCTCCTATGCCTCACATGCAGCTTCAAGTCTAAAAGCACTCGGCTCGATTGCCTCACATGCAGCTTCAAGTCTAAAAGCACTCAGCTCCTATGCCTAACAAGCCGCTTCAAGTCTAAAAGCACTCAGCTCCTACGCCTCACATGCAGCTTCAAGTCTAAAAGCACTCCACACCTACGCCTCACATGCAGCTTCAAGACTAAAAGCACTCAGCTAATGTGCCTCACATGCAGCTTCAAGTCTAAAAGCTTTCAGCTGTTATGCCTCACATGCAGCTTCAAGTCTAAAAGCACTCAGCTCCTATGCCTCACATGAAGCTTCAAGTCTAAAAGCACTAAGCTAATGTGCCTCACATGCAGCTTCAAGTCTAAAAGCACTCATCAAATGTGCCTCACATGCAGCTTCAAGTCTAAAAGCACTCAGCTCCTACGCCTCAGATGCAGCTTCAAGTCTAAAAGCACTCAGCTAATGTGATTCACATGCAGCTTCAAGTCTAAAAGCACTCAGCTAATGTGCCTCACATGCAGCTTCAAGTCTAAAAGCACTCAGCTCCTACGCCTCACATGCAGCTTCAAGTCTAAAATCACTCAGCTCCTATGCCTTACATGCAGCTTCAAGTCTAAAAGCACTCAGCGCCTATGCCTTACATGCAGCTACAAGTCTAAAAGCGCTCAGCTCCAATGCCTCACATGCAGCTTCAAGTCTAAAAGCACTCAGCTCCTATGCCTTACACGCAGCTTCAAGTCTAAAAGCACTCTGCTAATTTGACTCACATGCAGCTTCAAGTCTAAAAGCACTCAGCACCTACACCTCACATGCAGCTTCAAGTCTAAAAGCACTCAGCTAATGTGATTCACATGCAGCTTCAAGTCTAAAAGCACTCAGCTAATGTGCCTCACATGCAGCTTCAAGTCTAAAAGCACTCAGCTCCTACGCCTCACATGCAGCTTCAAGTCTAAAATCACTCAGCTCCTATGCCTTACATGCAGCTTCAAGTCTAAAAGCACTCAGCGCCTATGCCTTACATGCAGCTACAAGTCTAAAAGCGCTCAGCTCCAATGCCTCACATGCAGCTTCAAGTCTAAAAGCACTCAGCTCCTATGCCTTACACGCAGCTTCAAGTCTAAAAGCACTCTGCTAATTTGACTCACATGCAGCTTCAAGTCTAAAAGCACTCAGCACCTACACCTCACATGCAGCTTCAAGTCTAAAAGCACTCATCTCCTACGCCTCACATGCAGCTTCAAGTCTAAAAGCACTCAGCTAATGTGTCTCACATGAGGCTTCAAGTCTAAAAGCACTCAGCTCCTATGCCTTACATGCAGCTTCAAGTCTACAAGCACTCGGCTAATGTACCTCACATGTAGTTTCAAGTCTAAAAGCACTCAGCTCCTACGCCTCACATGCAGCTTCAAGTCTAAAAGCACTCAGCTAATGTGCCTCACATGCAGCTTCAAGTCTAAAAGCACTCAGCTCCTATTCCTCACATGCAGGTTCAAGCATAAAAGCACTCAGCTAATGTGCCTCACATGTAGCTTTTAGTCGAAAAGCACTCAGCTCCTATGCCTCAGAAGCAGCTTCAAGTCTAAAAGCACTCATCTAATATGCCACAGATGCAGCTTCAAGTCTAAAAGTACTCAGTTCCTACGCATCACATGCAGCTTCAAGTGTAAAAGCACTCAGCTAATGTGCCTCACATGCAGCTTCAAGTCTAAAAGCACTCAGCTCCTACGCCTCACATGCAGCTTCAAGTCTTATAGCACTCAGCTAATGTGCCTCACATGCAGCTTCAAGTCTAAAAGCACTCAGCTCCTACTCCTCACAAGCAGCTTCAAGTCTAAAAGCACTCAGCTAAGGTGCTGCACATGCAGCTTTAAGTCTAAAAGCACTCAGCTCCTACGCCTCACATGCAGCTTCAAGTCTAAAAGCACTCAGCTAATGTGCCTCACATGCAGCTCCAAGTCTAAAAGCACTCAGATCCTACGCCTCACATGCAGCTTCAAGTCTAATAGCACTCAGCTCCTACGCCTCACATGCAGCTTCAAGTCTAATAGCACTCAGCTCCTATGCCTCACATGCAGCTTCACGTTTAAAAGCACTCAGCTAATGTGCCTCACATGTAGCTTCAAGTATAAAAGCACTCAGCTCCTATGTCTCACATTCAGCTTCCAGTCTTAAAGCACTCAGCTAATGTGCCTCACATGCATCTTCAAGTCTAAAAGCACTCAGCTCCTACGACTCACATGCAGCTTCAAGTCTAAAAGCACTCAGCTAATGTGTTTCACATGCAGCTTCAAGTCTAAAAGCACTCAGCTCCTACGCCTCACATGCAGCTTCAAGTCTAAAAGCACTCAGCTAATGTGCCACACATGCATCTTCAAGTCTAAAAGCACTCAGCTCCTATGCCTCACATGCAGCTTCAAGTGTAAAAGCACTCGGCTAATGTGCCTCACAAGCAGCTTCAAGTCTAAAAGCACTCAGCTCCTACTCCTCACAAGCAGCTTCAAGTCGAAAAGCACTCAGCTCCTACGCCTCACATGCAGCTTCAAGTCTAATAGCACTCAGCTCCTATGCCTCACATGCAGCTTCAAGTCTAAAAGCACTCAGCTAATGTGCCTCACATGCAGCTTCAAGTCTAAAAGCACTCAGCTCCTACGCCTCACATGCAGCTTCAAGTCTAATAGCACTCAGCTCCTATGCCTCACATGCAGCTTCACGTCTAAAAGCACTCAGCTAATGTGCCTCACATGTAGCTTCAAGTATAAAAGCACTCAGGTCCTATGCCTCACATGCCGCTTCAAGTCTAAAAGCACTCAGCTAATGTCCCTCACATGTAGCTTCAAGTCTAAAAGCACTCAGCTAATGTGCCTCACATGCAGCTTCAAGTCTAAAAGCACTCCGCTCCTACGCCTCACATGCAGCTTCAGCTCTTTTGCCTCACATGCAGCTTCAAGACTAAAAGCACTCAGCTAATGTGACTCATATGCCGCTTTAAGTCTTAGAGCACTCAGCTACTACACCTCACATGCAGCTTCAAGTCTAAAAGCACTCAGCTCCTACGCCTCACATGCAGCTTCAAGTCTAAAAGCACTCAGCTCCTATGCCTCACATGCAGCTTCAACTCTAAAAGCACTCAGCTAATGTGCCTCACATGTAGCTTCTAGTCTAAAAGCACTCAGCTCCTACGCCTCAGATGCAGCTTCAAGTCTAAAAGCACTCAGCTAAAGTGCCTCAGATGCAGCTTCAAGTCAAAAAGCACTCAGCTCCTACGCCTCACATGCAGCTTCAAGTCTTAAAGCACTCAGCTAATGTGCCTCACATGCATCTTCAAGTCTAAAAGCACTCAGCTCCTACGACTCACATGCAGCTTCAAGTCTAAAAGCACTCAGCTAATGTGCTTCACATGCAGCTTCAAGTCTAAAAGCACTCAGCTCCTATGCCTCACATGCAGCTTCAAGTCTAAAAGCACTCAGCTAATGTGCTTCACATGCAGCTTCAAGTCTAAAAGCACTCAGCTCCTACGCCTCACATGCAGCTTCAAGTCTAAAAGCACTCAGCTCCTACGCCTCACATGCAGCTTCAAGTCTAAAAGCACTTAGCTCCTATTTGATATGATATGATATGATATGGCATTTATAACGCGCTATACACAAGTGTTTCAAGGCGCAACGAGGCAAGGGGGGAAACAAAGGGAGGACAGACAACGATCTTCTAGGCCAGGTGTCATTCAGATGGTGCAAGTGCATGGGAAGGGGGGAAAGGAAGAGTGCAAGGGGGAAATGGAGGGGGAAAGTGCAGTACATGGGAAGTGGAATAAATAAGATAAATAAAATACATAAAAACAGGCAAGTGCAAGGAAGTGCGGACAGAGTGCTGGAAAGGGGACTGAAGGGATACAGAAAACAGTCCCCAAGTGCAGAGGTTGCCAGGGAGGCAGTGCAGGTGGGCAGTTGACAGGGCCTGGACCAGAGATCAAAAGGGTGGCCAGGTAACCAGTGCATTTTCAGTCTATGCCTCACATGCAGCTTTAAGTCTAAAGGCACTCAGCTAATGTGCCTCACATGCACCTTCAAGTCTAAAAGCACTCAGCTCCTACGCCTCACATGCAGCTTCAAGTCTAAAAGCACTCAGCTAATGTGCTTCACATGCAGCTTCAAGTCTAAAAGCACTCAGCTAATGTGCCTCACATGCAGCTTCAAGTCTAAAAGCACTCAGCTCCTACGCCTCACATGCAGCTTCAAGTCTAAAAGCACTCAGCTAATGTGACTCATATGCCGCTTTAAGTCTTAGAGCACTCAGCTACTACACCTCACATGCAGCGTCAAGTCTAAAAGCACTCAGCTCCTACGCCTCACATGCAGCTTCAAGTCTAAAATCACTCAGCTCCTATGCCTCACATGCAGCTTCAACTCTAAAAGCACTCAGCTAATTTGACTCACATGCAGCTTCCAGTCTAAAAGCACTCAGCTCCTATGCCTCACATGCAGCTTCCAGTCTAAAAGCACTCAGCTAATGTGCCTCAAATGCAGCTTCAAGTCTAAAAGCACTCAGCTCCTTCGGCTCACATGCAGCTTCAAGTCTAAAAGCACTCAGCTAATGTGCCTCACATGCAGCTTCAACTCTAAGGGCACTCAGCTTTACCGTCTCACATGCAGCTTCAAGTCTAAAAGCACTCAGCTAATGTGCCTCACATGCAGCTTCCAGTCTGAAAGCACTCAGCTCCTATGCCTCACATGCAGCTTCAAGTCTAAAAACACTCAGCTCCTATGCCTTACACGCAGCTTCAAGTCTAAAAGCACTCAGCTCCTACGCCTCACATGCAGCTTCAAGTATAAAAGCACTCCACTCCTACGCCTCACATGCAGCTTCAAGACTAAAAGCACTCAGCTGTTATGCCTCACATGCAGCTTCAAGTCTAAAAGCACTCAGCTCCTATGCCTCACATGAAGCTTCAAGTCTAAAAGCACTAAGCTAATGTGCCTCACATGCAGCTTCAAGTCTAAAAGCACTCAGTTCCTATGCCTCACATGCAGCTTCAAGTCTAAAAGCACTCAGCTAATGTGACTCACATGCAGCTTTAAGTCTTAAAGCACTCAGCTCCTGAGCCTCACATGCAGCTTCAAGTCTAAAAACACTCAGCTAATGTGCCTCACATGCAGCTTCAAGTCTAAAAGCACTCCGCTCCTACGCCTCACATGCAGCTTCAGCTCCTATGCCTCACATGCAGCTTCAAGTCTAAAAGCACTCAGGTAATGTGCCTCACATGCAGCTTCAAGTCTAAAAGCACTCAGCTAATGTGACTCATATGCCGCTTTAAGTCTTAGAGCACTCAGCTACTACACCTCACATGCAGCTTCAAGTCTAAAAGCACTCAGCTCCTACGCCTCACATGCAGCTTCAAGTCTAAAAGCACTCAGCTCCTATGCCTCACATGCAGCTTCAACTCTAAAAGCACTCAGCTAATTTGACTCACATGCAGCTTCAAGTCTAAAAGCACTCAGCACCTACACCTCACATGCAGCTTCAAGTCTAAAAGCACTCATCTCCTACGCCTCACATGCAGCTTCAAGTCTAAAAGCACTCAGCTAATGTGTCTCACATGAGGCTTCAAGTCTAAAAGCACTCAGCTCCTATGCCTTACATGCAGCTTCAAGTCTACAAGCACTCGGCTAATGTACCTCACATGTAGTTTCAAGTCTAAAAGCACTCAGCTCCTACGCCTCACATGCAGCTTCAAGTCTAAAAGCACTCAGCTAATGTGCCTCACATGCAGCTTCAAGTCTAAAAGCACTCAGCTCCTATTCCTCACATGCAGGTTCAAGCATAAAAGCACTCAGCTAATGTGCCTCACATGTAGCTTTTAGTCGAAAAGCACTCAGCTCCTACGCCTCAGAAGCAGCTTCAAGTCTAAAAGCACTCATCTAATATGCCACAGATGCAGCTTCAAGTCTAAAAGTACTCAGCTCCTACGCATCACATGCAGCTTCAAGTGTAAAAGCACTCAGCTAATGTGCCTCACATGCAGCTTCAAGTCTAAAAGCACTCAGCTCCTACGCCTCACATGCAGCTTCAAGTCTAAAAGCACTCAGCTAAGGTGCTGCACATGCAGCTTTAAGTCTAAAAGCACTCAGCTCCTACGCCTCACATGCAGCTTCAAGTCTAAAAGCACTCAGCTAATGTGCCTCACATGCAGCTCCAAGTCTAAAAGCACTCAGATCCTACGCCTCACATGCAGCTTCAAGTCTAATAGCACTCAGCTCCTACGCCTCACATGCAGCTTCAAGTCTAATAGCACTCAGCTCCTATGCCTCACATGCAGCTTCACGTTTAAAAGCACTCAGCTAATGTGCCTCACATGTAGCTTCAAGTATAAAAGCACTCAGCTCCTATGTCTCACATTCAGCTTCCAGTCTTAAAGCACTCAGCTAATGTGCCTCACATGCATCTTCAAGTCTAAAAGCACTCAGCTCCTACGCCTCACATGCAGCTTCAAGTCTAATAGCACTCAGCTCCTATGCCTCACATGCAGCTTCAAGTCTAAAAGCACTCAGCTAATGTGCCTCACATGCAGCTTCAAGTCTAAAAGCACTCAGCTCCTACGCCTCACATGCAGCTTCAAGTCTAATAGCACTCAGCTCCTATGCCTCACATGCAGCTTCACGTCTAAAAGCACTCAGCTAATGTGCCTCACATGTAGCTTCAAGTATAAAAGCACTCAGGTCCTATGCCTCACATGCCGCTTCAAGTCTAAAAGCACTCAGCTAATGTCCCTCACATGTAGCTTCAAGTCTAAAAGCACTCAGCTAATGTGCCTCACATGCAGCTTCAAGTCTAAAAGCACTCAGCTAATGTGCCTCACATGCAGCTTCAAGTCTAAAAGCACTCAGCTCCTATTCCTCACATGCAGGTTCAAGCATAAAAGCACTCAGCTAATGTGCCTCACATGTAGCTTTTAGTCGAAAAGCACTCAGCTCCTACGCCTCAGAAGCAGCTTCAAGTCTAAAAGCACTCATCTAATATGCCACAGATGCAGCTTCAAGTCTAAAAGTACTCAGCTCCTACGCATCACATGCAGCTTCAAGTGTAAAAGCACTCAGCTAATGTGCCTCACATGCAGCTTCAAGTCTAAAAGCACTCAGCTCCTACGCCTCACATGCAGCTTCAAGTCTTATAGCACTCAGCTAATGTGCCTCACATGCAGCTTCAAGTCTAAAAGCACTCAGCTCCTACTCCTCACAAGCAGCTTCAAGTCTAAAAGCACTCAGCTAAGGTGCTGCACATGCAGCTTTAAGTCTAAAAGCACTCAGCTCCTACGCCTCACATGCAGCTTCAAGTCTAAAAGCACTCAGCTAATGTGCCTCACATGCAGCTCCAAGTCTAAAAGCACTCAGATCCTACGCCTCACATGCAGCTTCAAGTCTAATAGCACTCAGCTCCTACGCCTCACATGCAGCTTCAAGTCTAATAGCACTCAGCTCCTATGCCTCACATGCAGCTTCACGTTTAAAAGCACTCAGCTAATGTGCCTCACATGTAGCTTCAAGTATAAAAGCACTCAGCTCCTATGTCTCACATTCAGCTTCCAGTCTTAAAGCACTCAGCTAATGTGCCTCACATGCATCTTCAAGTCTAAAAGCACTCAGCTCCTACGACTCACATGCAGCTTCAAGTCTAAAAGCACTCAGCTAATGTGTTTCACATGCAGCTTCAAGTCTAAAAGCACTCAGCTCCTACGCCTCACATGCAGCTTCAAGTATAAAAGCACTCAGCTAATGTGCCACACATGCATCTTCAAGTCTAAAAGCACTCAGCTCCTATGCCTCACATGCAGCTTCAAGTGTAAAAGCACTCGGCTAATGTGCCTCACAAGCAGCTTCAAGTCTAAAAGCACTCAGCTCCTACTCCTCACAAGCAGCTTCAAGTCAAAAAGCACTCAGCTAATGTGCATTCACATGCAGCTTCAAGTCGAAAAGCACTCAGCTCCTACGCCTCACATGCAGCTTCAAGTCTAATAGCACTCAGCTCCTATGCCTCACATGCAGCTTCAAGTCTAAAAGCACTCAGCTAATGTGCCTCACATGCAGCTTCAAGTCTAAAAGCACTCAGCTCCTACGCCTCACATGCAGCTTCAAGTCTAATAGCACTCAGCTCCTATGCCTCACATGCAGCTTCACGTCTAAAAGCACTCAGCTAATGTGCCTCACATGTAGCTTCAAGTATAAAAGCACTCAGGTCCTATGCCTCACATGCCGCTTCAAGTCTAAAAGCACTCAGCTAATGTCCCTCACATGTAGCTTCAAGTCTAAAAGCACTCAGCTAATGTGCCTCACATGCAGCTTCAAGTCTAAAAGCACTCCGCTCCTACGCCTCACATGCAGCTTCAGCTCTTTTGCCTCACATGCAGCTTCAAGACTAAAAGCACTCAGCTAATGTGACTCATATGCCGCTTTAAGTCTTAGAGCACTCAGCTACTACACCTCACATGCAGCTTCAAGTCTAAAAGCACTCAGCTCCTACGCCTCACATGCAGCTTCAAGTCTAAAAGCACTCAGCTCCTATGCCTCACATGCAGCTTCAACTCTAAAAGCACTCAGCTAATGTGACTCACATGCAGCTTCAAGTCTAAAAGCACTCAGCTCCTACGCCTCACATGCAGCTTCAAGTCTAAAAGCACTCATCTCTTACGCCTCACATGCAGCTTCAAGTCTAAAAGCACTCAGCTAATGTGTCTCACATGAGGCTTCAAGTCTAAAAGCACTCAGCTCCTATGCCTTACATGCAGCTTCAAGTCTACAAGCACTCGGCTAATGTGCCTCACATGTAGCTTCAAGTCTAAAAGCACTCAGCTCCTACGCCTCACATGCAGCTTCAAGTCTAAAAGCACTCAGCTAATGTGCCTCACATGCAGCTTCAAGTCTAAAAGCACTCAGCTCCTATCCTTACATGCAGGTTCAAGTATAAAAGCACTCAGCTAATGTGCCTCACATGTAGCTTAAGTCTAAACGTACTCAGCTCCTACGCCTCAGATGCAGCTTCAAGTCTAAAAGCACTCATCTAATATGCCACAGATGCAGCTTCAAGTCTAAAAGCACTCAGCTCCTACGCCTCACATGCAGCTTCAAGTCTAAAAGCACTCAGCTAATGTGCCTCACATGCATCTTCAAGTCTAAAAGCACTCAGCTCCTATGCCTCACATGCAGCTTCAAGTGTAAAAGCACTCAGCTAGTGTGCCTCACATGCAGCTTCAAGTCTAAAAGCACTCAGCTCCTACGCCTCACACGCATCTTCAACTCTAATAGCACTCAGCTAATGTGCCTCACATGCAGCTTCAAGTCTAAAAGCACTCAGCTCCTACGCCTCACATGCAGCTTCAAGTCTAATAGCACTCAGCTCCTATGCCTCACATGCAGCTTCAAGTCTAAAAGCACTCAGCTCCTACGCCTCACATGCAGCTTCAAGTCTAAAAGTACTTAGCTAAGATGCTGCACATGCAACTTTAAGTCTAAAAGCACACAGCTCCTACGCCTCACATGCAGCTTCAAGTCTAAAAGCACTCAGCTAATGTGCCTCACATGCAGCTTCAAGTCGAAAAGCACTCAGCTCCTACGCCTCACATGCAGCTTCAAGTCTAATAGCACTCAGCTCCTATGCCTCACATGCAGCTTCAAGTCTAAAAGCACTCAGCTAATGTGCTTCACATGCAGCTTCAAGTCTAAAAGCACTCAGCTCCTACGCCTCACATGCAGCTTCAAGTCTAAAAGCACTCAGCTCCTACGCCTCACATGCAGCTTCAAGTCTAAAAGCACTTAGCTCCTATATGATATGATATGATATGATATGGCATTTATAACGCGCTATACACAAGTGTTTCAAGGCGCGACGAGGCAAGGGGGGAAACAAAGGGAGGACAGACAACGATCTTCTAGGCCAGGTGTCATTCAGATCGTGCAAGTGCATGGGAAGGGGGGAAAGGAAGAGTGCAAGGGGGAAATGGAGGGGGAAAGTGCAGTACATGGGAAGTGGAATAAATAAGATAAATAAAATACATAAAAACAGGCAAGTGCAAGGAAGTGCGGACAGAGTGCTGGAAAGGGGACTGAAGGGATACAGAAAACAGTCCCCAAGTGCAGAGGTTGCCAGGGAGGCAGTGCAGGTGGGCAGTTGACAGGGCCTGGACCAGAGATCAAAAGGGTGGCCAGGTAACCAGTGCATTTTCAGTCTATGCCTCACATGCAGCTTTAAGTCTAAAGGCACTCAGCTAATGTGCCTCACATGCACCTTCAAGTCTAAAAGCACTCAGCTCCTACGCCTCACATGCAGCTTCAAGTCTAAAAGCACTCAGCTAATGTGCTTCACATGCAGCTTCAAGTCTAAAAGCACTCAGCTAATGTGCCTCACA
Organism: Ambystoma mexicanum; assembly: GCF_040938575.1. Lineage (NCBI taxonomy): Eukaryota > Metazoa > Chordata > Amphibia > Caudata > Ambystomatidae > Ambystoma > Ambystoma mexicanum. Next base: position 13,097,066 of record NC_090938.1, on the reverse strand, counting down.
TGCAGCTTCAAGTCTAAAAGCACTCAGCTCCTACGCCTCACATGCAGCTTCAAGTCTAAAAGCACTCAGCTAATGTGACTCATATGCCGCTTTAAGTCTTAGAGCACTCAGCTACTACACCTCACATGCAGCTTCAAGTCTAAAAGCACTCAGCTCCTACGCCTCACATGCAGCTTCAAGTCTAAAAGCACTCAGCTCCTATGCCTCACATGCAGCTTCAACTCTAAAAGCACTCAGCTAATTTGACTCACATGCAGCTTCCAGTCTAAAAGCACTCAGCTCCTATGCCTCACATGCAGCTTCCAGTCTAAAAGCACTCAGCTAATGTGCCTCAAATGCAGCTTCAAGTCTAAAAGCACTCAGCTCCTACGGCTCACATGCAGCTTCAAGTCTAAAAGCACTCAGCTAATGTGCCTCACATGCAGCTTCAAGTCTAAGGGCACTCAGCTTCTCCGTCTCACATGCAGCTTCAAGTCTAAAAGCACTCAGCTAATGTGCCTCACATGCAGCTTCCAGTCTGAAAGCACTCAGCTCCTATGCCTCACATGCAGCTTCAAGTCTAAAAGCACTCGGCTCGATTGCCTCACATGCAGCTTCAAGTCTAAAAGCACTCAGCTCCTATGCCTAACACGCCGCTTCAAGTCTAAAAGCACTCAGCTCCTACGCCTCACATGCAGCTTCAAGTCTAAAAGCACTCCACACCTACGCCTCACATGCAGCTTCAAGACTAAAAGCACTCAGCTAATGTGCCTCACATGCAGCTTCAAGACTAAAAGCTTTCAGCTGTTATGCCTCACATGCAGCTTCAAGTCTAAAAGCACTCAGCTCCTATGCCTCACATGAAGCTTCAAGTCTAAAAGCACTAAGCTAATGTGCCTCACATGCAGCTTCAAGTCTAAAAGCACTCATCAAATGTGCCTCACATGCAGCTTCAAGTCTAAAAGCACTCAGCTCCTACGCCTCAGATGCAGCTTCAAGTCTAAAAGCACTCAGCTAATGTGATTCACATGCAGCTTCAAGTCTAAAAGCACTCAGCTAATGTGCCTCACATGCAGCTTCAAGTCTAAAAGCACTCAGCTCCTACGCCTCACATGCAGCTTCAAGTCTAAAATCACTCAGCTCCTATGCCTTACATGCAGCTTCAAGTCTAAAAGCACTCAGCGCCTATGCCTTACATGCAGCTACAAGTCTAAAAGCGCTCAGCTCCAATGCCTCACATGCAGCTTCAAGTCTAAAAGCACTCAGCTCCTATGCCTTACACGCAGCTTCAAGTCTAAAAGCACTCTGCTAATGTGCCTCACATGCAGCTTCAAGTCTAAAAGCACTCAGCTCCTACACCTCACATGCAGCTTCCAGTGTAAAAGCACTCAGCTAATGTGGCTCACATGCAGCTTCAAGTCTAAAAGCACTCAGTTCCTACGCCTCAGATGCAGCTTCAAGTATAAAAGCACTCCACTCCTACGCCTCACATGCAGCTTCAAGACTAAAAGCACTCAGCTAATGTGCCTCACATGCAGCTTCAAGTCTAAAAGCACTCAGCTGTTATGCCTCACATGCAGCTTCAAGTCTAAAAGCACTCAGCTCCTATGCCTCACATGAAGCTTCAAGTCTAAAAGCACTCCACTCCTACGCCTCACATGCAGCTTCAAGTCTAAAAGCACTCAGCTCCTACGCCTCACATGCAGCTTCAAGTATAAAAGCACTCCACTCCTACGCCTCACATGCAGCTTCAAGACTAAAAGCACTCAGCTGTTATGCCTCACATGCAGCTTCAAGTCTAAAAGCACTCAGCTCCTATGCCTCACATGAAGCTTCAAGTCTAAAAGCACTAAGCTAATGTGCCTCACATGCAGCTTCAAGTCTAAAAGCACTCATCAAAATTGCCTCACATGCAGCTTCAAGTCTAAAAGCACTCAGTTCCTATGCCTCACATGCAGCTTCAAGTCTAAAAGCACTCAGCTAATGTGACTCACATGCAGCTTTAAGTCTTAAAGCACTCAGCTCCTGAGCCTCACATGCAGCTTCAAGTCTAAAAACACTCAGCTAATGTGCCTCACATGCAGCTTCAAGTCTAAAAGCACTCCGCTCCTACGCCTCACATGCAGCTTCAGCTCCTATGCCTCACATGCAGCTTCAAGTCTAAAAGCACTCAGGTAATGTGCCTCACATGCAGCTTCAAGTCTAAAAGCACTCAGCTAATGTGACTCATATGCCGCTTTAAGTCTTAGAGCACTCAGCTACTACACCTCACATGCAGCTTCAAGTCTAAAAGCACTCAGCTCCTACGCCTCACATGCAGCTTCAAGTCTAAAAGCACTCAGCTCCTATGCCTCACATGCAGCTTCAACTCTAAAAGCACTCAGCTAATTTGACTCACATGCAGCTTCAAGTCTAAAAGCACTCAGCTCCTACACCTCACATGCAGCTTCAAGTCTAAAAGCACTCATCTCCTACGCCTCACATGCAGCTTCCAGTCTAAAAGCACTCAGCTAATGTGCCTCAAATGCAGCTTCAAGTCTAAAAGCACTCAGCTCCTACGGCTCACATGCAGCTTCAAGTCTAAAAGCACTCAGCTAATGTGCCTCACATGCAGCTTCAAGTCTAAGGGCACTCAGCTTCTCCGTCTCACATGCAGCTTCAAGTCTAAAAGCACTCAGCTAATGTGCCTCACATGCAGCTTCCAGTCTGAAAGCACTCAGCTCCTATGCCTCACATGCAGCTTCAAGTCTAAAAGCACTCGGCTCGATTGCCTCACATGCAGCTTCAAGTCTAAAAGCACTCAGCTCCTATGCCTAACACGCCGCTTCAAGTCTAAAAGCACTCAGCTCCTACGCCTCACATGCAGCTTCAAGTCTAAAAGCACTCCACACCTACGCCTCACATGCAGCTTCAAGACTAAAAGCACTCAGCTAATGTGCCTCACATGCAGCTTCAAGACTAAAAGCTTTCAGCTGTTATGCCTCACATGCAGCTTCAAGTCTAAAAGCACTCAGCTCCTATGCCTCACATGAAGCTTCAAGTCTAAAAGCACTAAGCTAATGTGCCTCACATGCAGCTTCAAGTCTAAAAGCACTCATCAAATGTGCCTCACATGCAGCTTCAAGTCTAAAAGCACTCAGCTCCTACGCCTCAGATGCAGCTTCAAGTCTAAAAGCACTCAGCTAATGTGATTCACATGCAGCTTCAAGTCTAAAAGCACTCAGCTAATGTGCCTCACATGCAGCTTCAAGTCTAAAAGCACTCAGCTCCTACGCCTCACATGCAGCTTCAAGTCTAAAATCACTCAGCTCCTATGCCTTACATGCAGCTTCAAGTCTAAAAGCACTCAGCGCCTATGCCTTACATGCAGCTACAAGTCTAAAAGCGCTCAGCTCCAATGCCTCACATGCAGCTTCAAGTCTAAAAGCACTCAGCTCCTATGCCTTACACGCAGCTTCAAGTCTAAAAGCACTCTGCTAATGTGCCTCACACGCAGCTTCAAGTCTAAAAGCACTCAGCTCCTACACCTCACATGCAGCTTCCAGTCTAAAAGCACTCAGCTAATGTGCCTCACATGCAGCTTCAAGTCTAAAAGCACTCAGTTCCTACGCCTCAGATGCAGCTTCAAGTATAAAAGCACTCCACTCCTACGCCTCACATGCAGCTTCAAGACTAAAAGCACTCAGCTAATGTGCCTCACATGCAGCTTCAAGTCTAAAAGCACTCAGCTGTTATGCCTCACATGCAGCTTCAAGTCTAAAAGCACTCAGCTCCTATGCCTCACATGAAGCTTCAAGTCTAAAAGCACTCCACTCCTACGCCTCACATGCAGCTTCAAGTCTAAAAGCACTCAGCTCCTACGCCTCACATGCAGCTTCAAGTATAAAAGCACTCCACTCCTACGCCTCACATGCAGCTTCAAGACTAAAAGCACTCAGCTGTTATGCCTCACATGCAGCTTCAAGTCTAAAAGCACTCAGCTCCTATGCCTCACATGAAGCTTCAAGTCTAAAAGCACTAAGCTAATGTGCCTCACATGCAGCTTCAAGTCTAAAAGCACTCATCAAATGTGCCTCACATGCAGCTTCAAGTCTAAAAGCACTCAGTTCCTATGCCTCACATGCAGCTTCAAGTCTAAAAGCACTCAGCTAATGTGACTCACATGCAGCTTTAAGTCTTAAAGCACTCAGCTCCTGAGCCTCACATGCAGCTTCAAGTCTAAAAACACTCAGCTAATGTGCCTCACATGCAGCTTCAAGTCTAAAAGCACTCCGCTCCTACGCCTCACATGCAGCTTCAGCTCCTATGCCTCACATGCAGCTTCAAGTCTAAAAGCACTCAGGTAATGTGCCTCACATGCAGCTTCAAGTCTAAAAGCACTCAGCTAATGTGACTCATATGCCGCTTTAAGTCTTAGAGCACTCAGCTACTACACCTCACATGCAGCTTCAAGTCTAAAAGCACTCAGCTCCTACGCCTCACATGCAGCTTCAAGTCTAAAAGCACTCAGCTCCTATGCCTCACATGCAGCTTCAACTCTAAAAGCACTCAGCTAATTTGACTCACATGCAGCTTCAAGTCTAAAAGCACTCAGCTCCTACACCTCACATGCAGCTTCAAGTCTAAAAGCACTCATCTCCTACGCCTCACATGCAGCTTCAAGTCTAAAAGCACTCAGCTAATGTGTCTCACATGAGGCTTCAAGTCTAAAAGCACTCAGCTCCTATGCCTTACATGCAGCTTCAAGTCTACAAGCACTCGGCTAATGTGCCTCACATGTAGTTTCAAGTCTAAAAGCACTCAGCTCCTACGCCTCACATGCAGCTTCAAGTCTAAAAGCACTCAGCTAATGTGCCTCACATGCAGCTTCAAGTCTAAAAGCACTCAGCTCCTATTCCTCACATGCAGGTTCAAGCATAAAAGCACTCACCTAATGTGCCTCACATGTAGCTTTCAGTCGAAAAGCACTCAGCTCCTACGCCTCAGAAGCAGCTTCAAGTCTAAAAGCACTCATCTAATATGCCACAGATGCAGCTTCAAGTCTAAAAGTACTCAGCTCCTACGCATCACATGCAGCTTCAAGTGTAAAAGCACTCAGCTAATGTGCCTCACATGCAGCTTCAAGTCTAAAAGCACTCAGCTCCTACGCCTCACATGCAGCTTCAAGTCTTATAGCACTCAGCTAATGTGCCTCACATGCAGCTTCAAGTCTAAAAGCACTCAGCTCCTACTCCTCACAAGCAGCTTCAAGTCTAAAAGCACTCAACTAAGGTGCTGCACATGCAGCTTTAAGTCTAAAAGCACTCAGCTCCTACGCCTCACATGCAGCTTCAAGTCTAAAAACACTCAGCTAATGTGCCTCACATGCAGCTTCAAGTCTAAAAGCACTCAGCTCCTACGCCTCACATGCAGCTTCAAGTCTAATAGCACTCAGCTCCTACGCCTCACATGCAGCTTCAAGTCTAATAGCACTCAGCTCCTATGCCTCACATGCAGCTTCACGCTTAAAAGTACTCAGCTAATGTGCCTCACATGTAGCTTCAAGTATAAAAGCACTCAGCTCCTATGTCTCACATTCAGCTTCCAGTCTTAAAGCACTCAGCTAATGTGCCTCACATGCATCTTCAAGTCTAAAAGCACTCAGCTCCTACGACTCACATGCAGCTTCAAGTCTAAAAGCACTCAGCTAATGTGTTTCACATGCAGCTTCAAGTCTAAAAGCACTCAGCTCCTACGCCTCACATGCAGATTCAAGTCTAAAAGCACTCAGCTAATGTGCTTCACATGCAGCTTCAAGTCTAAAAGCACTCAGCTCCTACTCCTCACATGCAGATTCAAGTCTAAAAGCACTCAGCTCCTACGCCTCACATGCAGCTTCAAGTCTAAAAGCACTTAGCTCCTATATGATATGATATGATATGATATGATATGATATGATATGATATGGCATTTATAACGCGCTATACACAAGTGTTTCAAGGCGCGACGAGGTAAGGGGGGGAAACAAAGGGAGGACAGACAACAATCTTAATAGGCCAGGTGTCATTCAGATCGTGCAAGTGCATGGGAAGGGGGGAAAGGAAGAGTGCAAGGGGGGAAATGGAGGGGAAAGTGCAGTACATGGGAAGTGGAATAAATAAGATAAATAAAATACATAAAAACAGGCAAGTGCGAGGAAGTGCGGACAAAGTGCTGGAAAGGGGACTGAAGGGATACAGAAAACAGTCCCCAAGTGCAGGAGTTGCCAGGGAGGCAGTGCAGGTGGGCAGTTGACAGGGCCTGGTCCAGAGATCAGAAGGGTGGCCAGGTAACCAGTGCATTTTCAGTCTATGCCTCACATGCAGCTTTAAGTCTAAAAGCACTCAGCTAATGTGCCTCACATGCATCTTAAAGTCTAAAAGCACTCAGCTCCTACGCCTCACATGTAGCTTCAAGTCTAAAAGCACTCAGCTAATGTGCCTCACATGCAGCTTCAAGTCTAAAAGCACTCAGCTCCTACGCCTCACATCCAGCTTCAAGTCTAAAAGCACTCAGCTCCTATGCCTTACATGCAGCTTCAAGTCTAAAAGCACTCTGCTAATGTGCCTCACATGCAGCTTCAAGTCTAAAAGCACTCAGCGCCTACGCCTTACACGCAGCTTCAAGTCTAAAAGTGCTCAGCTCCAATGCCTCACATGCAGCTTCAAGTCTAAAAGCACTCAGCTCCTATGCCTTACACGCAGCTTCAAGTCTAAAAGCACTCTGCGAATGTGCCTCACATGCAGCTTCGAGTCTAAAACCACTCAGCGCCTACGCCTTACACGAAGCTTCAAGTCTAAAAGCACTCAGCTAATGTGCCTCACATGCAGCTTCAAGTCCAAAAGCACTCAACTAATGTGCCTCACATGCAGCTTCAAGTCTAAAAGCACTCAGCTCCTACCCCTCACATGCAGCTTCAAGTCTAATAGCACTCAGCTCCTATGCCTCACACGCAGCTTCAAGTCTAAAAGCACTCTGCTAATGTGCCTCACATGCAGCTTCAAGTCTAAAAGCACTCAGCTAATGTGCCTCACATGCAGCTTCAAGTCTAAAAGCACTCAGCTCCTACCCCTCACATGCAGCTTCAAGTCTAATAGCACTCAGCTCCTATGCCTCACACGCAGCTTCAAGTCTAAAAGCACTCTGCTAATGTGCCTCACATGCAGCTTCAAGTCTAAAAGCACTCAGTGCCTACGCCTTACACGCAGCTTCAAGTCTAAAAGCACTCAGCTAATGTGCCTCACATGCAGCTTCAAGTCTAAAAGCACTCAGCTAATGTGCCTCACATGCAGCTTCAAGTATAAAAGCACTCAGCTCCTACCCTTCACATGCAGCTTCAAGTCTAATAGCTCTCAGCTCCTATGCCTCACATGCAGCTTCAAGTCTAAAAGCACTCTGCTAATGTGCCTCACATGCAGCTTCAAGTCTAAAAGCACTCAGCGCCTACGCCTTACACGCAGCTTCAAGTCTAAAAGCGCTCAGCTCCAATGCCTCACATGCAGCTTCAAGTCTAAAAGCACTCAGCTCCTATGCCTTACATGCAGCTTCAAGTCTAAAAGCACTCTGCTAATGTGCCTCACATGCAGCTTCAAGTCTAAAAGCACTCAGCTGCTACACCTCACATGCAGCTTCCAGTCTAAAAGCACTCAGCTAATGTGCCTCACATGCAGCTTCAAGTCTAAAAGCACTCAGCTCCAAAGGCTCACATGCAGCTTCAAGTCTAAAAGCACTCAGCTAATGTGCCTCACATGCAGCTTCAAGTCTAAGGGCACTCAGCTCCTACGCCTCACATGCAGCTTCAAGTCTACAAGCACCCAGCTAATGTGCCTCACATGCAGCTTCAAGTATAAAAGCACTCAGCTCCTACGTCTCACACGCAGCTTCTAGTCTAAAAGCACTCAGATAATGTGCCTTACATGCAGCTTCAAGTCTAAAAGCACTCAGATCCTTCGCCTCACATGCAGCTTCAAGTCTAAAAGCACCCAGCTAATGTGCCTCAGATGCAGCTTCAAGTCTAAAAGCACTCAGCTCCTACGCCTTACACGGAGCTTCAAGTCTAAAAGCACTCAGCTAATGTGACTCACATGCAGCTTCCAGTCTAAAAGCACTCAGGTCCTATGCCTCACATGCAGCTTCAAGTCTAAAAGCACTTGGCTCCAATGCCTCACATGAAGCTTCAAGTCTAAAAGCACTCAGCTCCTAAGCCTTACACGCAGCTTCAAGTCTAAAAGCACTCAGCTCCTACGCCTCACATGCAGCTTCAAGTATAAAAGCACTCAGCTCCTACACCTCACATGCAGCTTCAAGACTAAAAGCACTCAGCTAATGTGCTTCACATGCAGGTTCAAGTCTAAAAACACTCAGCTGCTATGCCTCACATGCAGCTTCAAGTCTAAAAGCACTCAGCTCCTATGCCTCACATGAAGCTTCAAGTCTAAAAGCACTAAGCTAATGTGCCTCACATGCAGCTTCAAGTCTAAAAGCACTCATGTAATGTGCCTCAAATGCAGATTCAAGTCTAAGACCACTCAGCTCCTATGCCTCATATGCAGCTTCAAGTCTAAAAGCACTCAGCTAATGTGCCTCAGATGCAGCTTCAAGTCTAAAAGCACTAATCTCCTACGTTTCACATGCAGCTTCAAGTCATAAAGCACTCAGCTAATGTGACTCACATACAGCTTTAAGTCTTAAAGCACTCAGCTCCTGTGCCTCACATGCAGCTTCAAGTCTAAAAACACTCAGCTAATGTGCCTCACATGCAGCTTCAAGTCTAAAAGCATTCCGCTCCTACGCCTCACATGCAGCTTCAGCTCCTATGCCTCACATGCAGCTTCAAGTCTAAAAGCACTCAGGTAATGTGCCTCACAGCAGCTTCAAGTCTAAAAGCACTCAGCTAATGTGACTCATATGCCGCTTTAAGTCTAAAAGCACTTGGCTCCTATGCCTCACATGCAGCTTCAAGTCTAAAAGCACTCAGCTCCTACACCTTACACGCAGCTTGAAGTCTAAAAGCACTCAGCTCCTACGCCTCACATGCAGCTTCAAGTCTAAAAGCACTCAGCTCCTACGCCTCACATGCAGCTTCAAGACTAAAAGCACTCAGCTAATGTGCCTCACATGCAGGTTCAAGTCTAAAAACACTCAGCTGCTATGCCTCACATGCAGCTTCAAGTCTAAAAGCACTCAGCTCCTATGCCTCACATGAAGCTTCAAGTCTAAAAGCACTAAGCTAATGTGCCTCACATGCAGCTTCAAGTCTAAAAGCACACATCTAATGTGCCTCACATGCAGCTTCAAGTATAAAAGCATTCAGTTCCTATGCCTCACATGCAGCCTCAAGTCCAAAAGCACTCAGCTCCTACGCCTCACACATGCAGCTTCAAATCTAAAAGCACTCAGATAATGTGCCTCAAATGCAGCTTCAAGTCTAAAACCACTCAGCTCCTATGCCTCACATGCAGCTTCAAGTCTAAAAGCACTCAGCTAATGTGCCTCAGATGCACCTTCAAGTCTAAAAGCACTCATCTCCTACGTCTCACATGCAGCTTCAAGTCTAAAATCACTCAGCTAATGTGACTCACATACAGCTTTAAGTCTTAAAGCACTCAGCTCCTGTGCATCACATGCAGCTTCAAGTCTAAAAACACTCAGCTAATGTGCCTCACAAGCAGCTTCAAGTCTAAAAGCACTCCGCTCCTACGCCTCACATGCAGCTTCAGCTCCTATGCCTCACATGCAGCTTCAAGTCTAAAAGCACTCAGGTAATGTGCCTCACATGCAGCTTCACGTCTAAAAGCACTCAGCTAATGTGACTCATATGCCGCTTTAAGTCTTAGAGCACTCAGCTACTACACCTCACATGCAGCTTCAAGTCCAAAAGCACTCTGCTCCTTCGCCTCACATGCAGCTTCAAGTCTAAAAGCACCCAGCTAATGTGCCTCACATGCAGCTTTAAGTCTTAAAGCACTCAGCTCCTACGCCTCACATGCAGCTTCAAGTCTAAAAGCACTCCGATCCTATGCCTCACATGCAGCTTCAAGTCTAAAAACACCCAGCTAATGTGCCTCACATGCAGCTTCAAGTCTAAAAGCACTCAGCTCCTACACCTCACATGCAGCTTCAAGTCTAAAAGCACTCAGCTCCTATGCCTCGCTTTTAGATTCAAGTCTAAAAGCACTCTGCTCCTGCACTTGTCATTCATCTTCAAGTCTAAAAGCACTCAGCTCCTACGCCTCACATGCAGCTTCAAGTCTAAAAGCACTCAGCTCCTATGCCTCACATGCAGCTTCAACTCTAAAAGCACTCAGCTAATGTGACTCACATGCAGCTTCAAGTCATAAAGCACTCAGCTCCTACGCCTCACATGCAGTTTCAAGTCTAAAAGCACTCAGCTAATGTGTCTCATATGAGGCTTCAAGTCTAAAAGCACTCAGCTCCTATGCCTTACATGCAGCTTCAAGTCTACAAGCACTCAGCTAATGTGCCTCACATGTAGCTTCAAGTCTAAAATCACTCAGCTCCTACGCCTCACATGCAGCTTCAAGTCTAAAAGCACTCATCTAATGTGCCTCACATGCAGCTTCAAGTCTAAAAGCACTCAGCTCCTATTCCTCACATGCAGGTTCAAGTATAAAAGCACTCAGCTAATGTGCCTCACATGTAGCTTTAAGTCTAAAAGCACTCAGCTCCTAAGCCTCAGATGCAGCTTCAAGTCTAAAAGCACTCAGCTAAGGTGCTGCACATGCAGCTTTAAGACTAAAAGCACTCAGCTCCTACGTCTCACTTGCAGCTTCAAGTCTAAAAGCACTCAGCTAATGTGCCTCACATGCAGCTTCAAGTCTAATAGCACTCAGCTCCTATGCCTCACATGCAGCTTCATGCCTAAAAGCACTCAGCTAATGTGCCTCATATGTAGCTTCAAGTATAAAAGCACTCAGCTCCTATGTCTCACATGCAGCTTCCAGTCTAAAAGCACTCAGCTAATGTGCCTCACATGCAGCTTCAAGTCTAAAAGCACTCAGGTCCTATGCCTCACATGCAGCTTCAAGTCTAAACGCACTCAGCTAATGTGCCTCACATGTAGCTTCAAGAATAAAAGCACTCAGCTCCTACACCTCAGATGCAGCTTCAAGTCTAAAAGCACTCAGCTAAAGGTCCTCAGATGCAGCTTCAAGTCAAAAAGCACTCAGCTCCTACGACTCACATGCAGCTTCAAGTCTAAAAGCACTCAGCTAATGTGCTTCACATGCAGCTTCAAGTCTAAAAGCACTCTGCTCCTATGCCTCACATACAGCTTCAAGTCTAAAAGCACTCAGCTAATGTGCTTCACATGCACCTTCAAGTCTAAAAGCACTCAGCTCCTACACCTCAGATGCAGCTTCAAGTCTAAAAGCACTCAGCTAAAGGTCCTCAGATGCAGCTTCAAGTCAAAAAGCACTCAGCTCCTACGACTCACATGCAGCTTCAAGTCTAAAAGCACTCAGCTAATGTGCTTCACATGCAGCTTCAAGTCTAAAAGCACTCTGCTCCTATGCCTCACATACAGCTTCAAGTCTAAAAGCACTCAGCTAATGTGCTTCACATGCACCTTCAAGTCTAAAAGCACTCAGCTCCTATGCCTCACATGCAGCTTCAAGTCTAAAAGCACTCAGCTCCTACGCCTCACATGCAGCTTCAAGTCTAAAAGCACTTAGCTCCTATATGATATGATATGATATGACATGGCATTTATAACGCGCTATACACAAGTGTTTCAAGGCGCGACGAGGCAAGGGGGGGAAACAAAGGGAGGATAGACAACGATCTTACTAGGCCAGGTGTCATTCAGATCGTGCAAGTGCATGGGAAGGGGGGAAAGGAAGAGTGCAAGGGGGGAAATGGAGGGGGAAAGTGCAGTACATGGGAAGTGGAACAAATAAGATAAATAAAATACATAAAACAGGCAAGTGCAAGGAAGTGCGGACAAAGTGCTAGAAAGGGGACTGAAGGGATACAGAAAACAGTCCCCAAGTGCAGAGGTTGCCAGGGAGGCAGTGCAGGTGGGCAGTTGACAGGGCCTGGACCAGAGATCAGAAGGGTGGCCAGGTAACCAGTGCATTTTCAGTCTATGCCTCACATGCACCTTTAAGTCTAAAAGCACTCAGCTAATGTGCCTCACATGCATCTTCAAGTCTAAAAGCACTCAGCTCCTATGCCTCACATGCAGCTTCAAGTCTAAAAGCACTCAGCTAATGTGCTTCACATGCAGCTTCAAGTCTAAAAGCACTCAGCTAATTTGCCTCACATGCAGCTTCAAGTCTAAAAGCACTCAGGTCCTATGCCTCACATGCAGCTTCAAGTCTAAACGCACTCAGCTAATGTGCCTCACATGTAGCTTCAAGAATAAAAGCACTCAGCTCCTAAACCTCAGATGCAGCTTCAAGTCTAAAAGCACTCAGCTCCTATTCCTCACATGCAGGTTCAAGTATAAAAGCACTCAGCTAATGTGCCTCACATGTAGCTTTAAGTCTAAAAGCACTCAGCTCCTACGCCTCAGATGCAGCTTCAAGTCTAAAAGCACTCAGCTAAGGTGCTGCATATGCAGCTTTAAGACTAAAAGCACTCAGCTCCTACGTCTCACTTGCAGCTTCAAGTCTAAAAGCACTCAGCTAATGTGCCTCACATGCAGCTTCAAGTCTAATAGCACTCAGCTCCTATGCCTCACATGCAGCTTCATGCCTAAAAGCACTCAGCTAATGTGCCTCATATGTAGCTTCAAGTATAAAAGCACTCAGCTCCTATGTCTCACATGCAGCTTCCAGTCTAAAAGCACTCAGCTAATGTGCCTCACATGCAGCTTCAAGTCTAAAAGCACTCAGGTCGTATGCCTCACATGCAGCTTCAAGTCTAAACGCACTCAGCTAATGTGCCTCACATGTAGCTTCAAGAATAAAAGCACTCAGCTCCTACACCTCAGATGCAGCTTCAAGTCTAAAAGCACTCAGCTAAAGGTCCTCAGATGCAGCTTCAAGTCAAAAAGCACTCAGCTCCTACGACTCACATGCAGCTTCAAGTCTAAAAGCACTCAGCTAATGTGCTTCACATGCAGCTTCAAGTCTAAAAGCATTCTGCTCCTATGCCTCACATACAGCTTCAAGTCTAAAAGCACTCAGCTAATGTGCTTCACATGCACCTTCAAGTCTAAAAGCACTCAGCTCCTATGCCTCACATGCAGCTTCAAGTCTAAAAGCACTCAGCTCCTACGCCTCACATGCAGCTTCAAGTCTAAAAGCACTTAGCTCCTATATGATATGATATGATATGACATGGCATTTATAACGCGCTATACACAAGTGTTTCAAGGCGCGACGAGGCAAGGGGGGGAAACAAAGGGAGGATAGACAACGATCTTACTAGGCCAGGTGTCATTCAGATCGTGCAAGTGCATGGGAAGGGGGGAAAGGAAGAGTGCAAGGGGGGAAATGGAGGGGGAAAGTGCAGTACATGGGAAGTGGAATAAATAAGATAAATAAAATACATAAAACAGGCAAGTGCAAGGAAGTGCGGACAAAGTGCTAGAAAGGGGACTGAAGGGATACAGAAAACAGTCCCCAAGTGCAGAGGTTGCCAGGGAGGCAGTGCAGGTGGGCAGTTGACAGGGCCTGGACCAGAGATCAGAAGGGTGGCCAGGTAACCAGTGCATTTTCAGTCTATGCCTCACATGCACCTTTAAGTCTAAAAGCACTCAGCTAATGTGCCTCACATGCATCTTCAAGTCTAAAAGCACTCAGCTCCTATGCCTCACATGCAGCTTCAAGTCTAAAAGCACTCAGCTAATGTGCTTCACATGCAGCTTCAAGTCTAAAAGCACTCAGCTAATTTGCCTCACATGCAGCTTCAAGTCTAAAAGCACTCAGCTCCTACACCTCACATGCAGCTTCAAGTCTAAAAGCACTCAGCTCCCATGCCTTACATGCAGCTTCAAGTCTAAAAGCACTCTGCTAATGTGCCTCACATGCAGCTTCAAGTCTAAAAGCACTCAGCGCCTACGCCTTACACGCAGCTTCAAGTCTAAAAGTGCTCAGCTCCAATGCCTCACATGCAGCTTCAAGTCTAAAAGCACTCAGCTCCTACACCTCACATGCAGCTTCAAGACTAAAAGCACTCAGCTAATGTGCCTCACATGCAGCTTCAAGTCTAAAAGCACTCAACGCCTACGTCTTACACGCAGCTTCAAGTCTAAAAGCACTCTGCTAATGTGCCTCACATGCAGCTTCAAGTCTAAAAGCACTCAGCTAATGTGCCTCACATGCATCTTCAAGTCTTAAAGCACTCAGCGCATACGTCTTACACGCAGCTTCAAGTCTAAAAGCACTCAGCGCCTACGTCTTACACGCAGCTTCAAGTCTAAAAGCGCTCAGCTCCTACGCCTCACATGCAGCTTCAAGTCTAAAAGCACTCAGCTAATGTGCTTCACATGCAGTTTTAAGTCTAAAAGCACTCAGCTCCTACGCCTCACATGCAGCTTCAAGTCTAAAAGCACTCAGCTAATGTGCCTCACATGCATCTTCAAGTCTAAAAGCACTCAGCGCCTACGTCTTACACGCAGCTTCAAGTCTAAAAGCACTCTGCTAATGTGCCTCACATGCAGCTTCAAGTCTAAAAGCACTCAGCGCCTACGTCTTACACGCAGCTTCAAGTCTAAAAGCGCTCAGCTCCTACGCCTCACATGCAGCTTCAAGTCTAAAAGCACTCAGCTAATGTGCTTCACATGCAGTTTTAAGTCTAAAAGCACTCAGCTCCTATGCCTCACATGCAGCTTCAAGTCTAAAAGCACTCAGCTAATGTGTCTCACATGCATCTTCAAGTCTAAAAGCACTCAGCTCCTACGCCTCACATGCAGCTTCAAGTCTAAAAGCACTCAGCTAATGTGCCTCACATGCAGCTTCAAGTCTAAAAGCACTCAGCTCCTATGCCTCACATGCAGTTCAAGTCTACAAGCACTCAGTTAATGTGCCTCACATGTAGCTTCAAGTCTAAAAGCACTCAGCTACTACGCCTCACATGCAGCTTCAAGTCTAAAAGCACTCAGCTAATGTGCCTCACATGCAGCTTCAAGTCTAAAAGCACTCAGCTACTATTCCTCACATGCAGGTTCAAGTATAAATGCACTCAGCTAATGTGCCTCACATGTAGCTTTAAGTCTAAAGGCACTCAGCTCCTATGCCTCACATGCAGCTTCAAGTCTAAAAGCACTCAGCTAAGGTGCTGCACATGCAGCTTTAAGTCTAAAAGCACTCAGCTCCAACACCTCACATGCAGCTTCAAGTCTAAAAGCACTCAGCTCCTACCCCTCACATGCAGCTTCAAGTCTAAAAGCACTCAGGTAATGTGCCTCACATGCAGCTTCAAGTCTAAAAACATTCAGCTCCTATGCCTCACATGCAGCTTCAAGTCTAAAAGCACTCAGCTAATGTGCCTCACATGCAGCTTCAAGTCTAAAAACACTCAGCTCCTACGCCACACATGCAGCTTCAAGTCTAAAAGCATTTATCTCCTACGCCTCACATGCAGCTTCAAGTCTAAAAGCACTCAGCTAGTGTGCCTCACATGCAGCTTCAAGTCTAAAAGCACTCAGCTCCGTTGCCTCACATGCAGCTTCAAGTCTAAAAGCACTCAGCTAATGTGCCTCACATGTAGCTTCAAGTCTAAAAGCACTCAGCTCCTACGCCTCACATGCAGCTTCCAGTCTAAAAGCACTCAGCTAAAGTGCCTCAGATGCAGCTTCAAGTCTAAAAGCACTCAGCTCCTACGCCTCACATGCAGCTTCAAGTCTAAAAGCACTCAGCTAATGTGCCTCACATGCATCTTCAAGTCTAAAAGCACTCAGCTCCTACGCCTCACATGCAGCTTCAAGTCTAAAAGCACTCAGCTAATGTGCTTCACATGCAGCTTTAAGTCTAAAAGCACTCATCCCCTACGCCTCACATGCAGCTTCCAGTCTAAAAGCACTCAGCTAATGTGCCTCACATGCAGCTTGAAGTCTAAAAGCACTCAGGTCCTACGCCTCATATGCAGCTTCAAGTCTGAAAGCACTCAGCTAATGTACCTCACATGCAGCTTCAAGTCTAAAAGCACTCAGCTCCTATGCCTCAGATGCAGCTTCAAGTCTAAAAGCACTCAGCTAAAGTGCCTCAGATGCTGCTTCAAGTCTAAAAGCACTCAGCTCTTACGCCTCACATGCAGCTTCAAGTCTAAAAGCACTCAGCTAATGTACCTCACATGCATCTTCAAATCTAAAAGCACTCAGCTCCTACGCCTCACATGCAGCTTCAAGTCTAAAAGCACTCAGCTAATGTGCCTCACATGCAGCGTCAAGTCTAAAAGCACTCAGCTCCTACGCCTCACATGCAGCTTCAAGTCTAAAAGCACTCAGCTAATGTGCTTCACATGCAGCTTTAAGTCTAAAAGCACTCAGCCCCTACGCCTCACATGCAGCTTCCATTCTAAAAGCACTCAGCTAATGTGCCTCACATGCAGCTTCAAGTCTAAAAGCACTCGGGTCCTATGCCTCATATGCAGCTTCAAGTCTGAAAGCACTCAGCTAATGTGCCTCACATGTAGCTTCAAGTCTAAAAGCACTCCGCTCCTATGCCTCAGATGCAGCTTCAAGTCTAAAAGCACTCAGCTAAAGTGCCTCAGATGCTGCTTCAAGTCTAAAAGCACTCAGCTCCTACGCCTCACATGCAGCTTCAAGTCTAAAAGCACTCAGCTAATGTGCCTCACATGCATCTTCAAGTCTAAAAGCACTCAGCTCCTATGATATGATATGATATGATATGATATGGTATTTGTAACGCGCCTATACACAAGTTTTTCAAGGCGCGACGAGGCAGGGAGGGGGGGAAACAAGGGGAAGACAGACAAACGATCCTACTAGGCCAGGTGTCATTCAGATCGCGCAAGTGCAGAGGTAAGGGGAAAAGGAGAAAGTGCAGGGGGAGGAGGTGGGGGGGAAAGTGCAGTACAAGGTAAGTAGCGTAATAAAATAATAAATAATAATAAAAGGGCCAGCTGGTGGCAAGTGCGAGGTAAGTGCAGAGCAAGTGCTGGGAAGGGGGCTGTAGGGATGCAGTGACAGTCCCACAGTGCAGGGGAGCCAGGGAGGCAGTGCAAGTGGAGAGTGGCTGGGCCCTGGACCGAGGTCACAGAGTGGCCCAGATGCAGGTTTAGTGCAAACTTCAGTGGGGAGTTTAGCAGGTTTAGCAGGGGAGAGGGAGAGAGAAGGCAGAAGCGAAGAGGAAGGTTTTGAGGTGCTTCCGGAACCGGAGATGGTTCTCCTCAAGTTTCAGGGAGGCAGGAAGGCTGTTCCAGAGGGAGGCCCCTGCTGCGGAGAGAGATCTACCCCCAGCTCGTTGCTTCGAGAAGCGGCTGACCATGAGGGAGTTGGAGACGGATGAGCGAAGGGCTCGTGAAGGCAGATATTTAGGAAGAGAGAGTTGAAGGTATTGTGGCCCCAGGCCCCAGAAGGCCTTGTGGACAATGCAGAGGGTTTTGAACTTAATCCTCGCAGCCACTGGGAGCCAGTGAAGAGATTTCAGTCCTGGAGAGATACGGTCCCTGGGCTTGAGGCCAAGGACAAGTCTCGCAGTTCTGTTCTGGATAAGTTGCAGAGGGCGGAGAGTGGAGGCAGGCAGATTGAGATAGAGGCTGTTACAGTAGTCCAGCCTTGAGAGAACCAGGGCTCGGGAGACAGTGAGCTTCTGGGGGAAGGAGAGGAAGGGAAGAATACCTCTGAGGAGGTGCAGCTGGTAGTGTGACTTCTTAGAGACGTCAGAAATATGAGGAGAGAAGGAGAGTGTGGAGTCGAAGATGACCCCGAGGTTTTTAGCTTTGCAGGTAGGGGCAGGAAGAGGGCCAAGGGAGGCCGGCCAGAGAGCTGCAGGAAAGGAGGGAGTGGGTGTGCCGATGAGTAGAATCTCAGTCTTACTGGCGTTAAGGCAGAGGTCGTTGGCGGCACACCATTCCTGGATAGCAGACAGACAGTCGGAGATGAGGGAAGGAGAGGAGGAGGTCGAGGGTAGCCTGAAAATGAGCTGGGTATCGTCCGCATAGCACTGAAAGTGGGGGCAGAGAGCGGCGATGCGGTGGGCAAGGAGTGCCAGATACTGATTGAAAAGCCAGGGAGAGAGGTTGGATCCCTGGGGGACACCACAGGTGGAGAAAAAGATGTCAGAGAGGAAGGAGCCCATTTGGACCTGGGAGGGTCGACCGGAAAGGAAAGAGGTCAGCCATGCCAGAGCCTGACCAGTGATACCCAGGTTATCACGGAGACGGTTGAGCAGGATGGCATGGTTGACAGTGTCAAAGGCAGAGGAGAGATCGAGCAGAATGAGAACACAGGGAGTGTTGGAATCGAGGTTCAGGAGCAGGTCCTCACGGATGTTCAGGAGAGCAGTTTCCGTGCTTCTGGCCGCTCTGAAGCCGGATTGATGGTCATGAAGATTACCAACATATTCAGCATGAAGGTTAAGCTGGGAGATGGCCAGTTTCTCCAGGAGCTTGCCCAGGAAGGGAGTAATGGAGATTGGGCGATAGTTGGCCGGGCAGGAGGGGTCGGAAGAGGGTTTCTTGAGGAGGGGGTGCACAAGGGAGTGCTTGAGGGGGGATGGGAAGACTCCAGAGGCGAATGAGTGGTTGCAAAAGTCAGCTAGGGCAGGAGCCAGGGAGTCGATGTGGTCCTTGATGGTTTTGGAGGAACAGGGGTGAACCTGTTTAGACGAGGTTTTCATAGATCGGACTTGTCTGGAAACCTCATCAGCAGAAAAAGGTGGAAAAGCAGAGAAGGAGGGCGGAGGGGCGGCTGCAAGAGAGCAAGAGGAAGAGCAGGGAAGAGAGGGAGGGAGGTGAGAGGAGGAGAGCGAGGACAGGATGTCCTGAGTTTTTGAGATGAAGTGCGAGGCCAGTGCAGTGCAGAGGGCCTGGGAGGGGACAGGAGAGGTAGAGACTGCAGCAGGGTTGGCCAGCTCCTTGCAGATTTTAAAGAGTTCGGCCGAGTTGTTAGATGCCTCAGAGATGCGGGCTTGGATAAGGGCTCTCTTCTTGGTGAGAACGGAGAGCCGGTATTGCCTTTGGAGCAGGCGGCAGGCCAGTTTGTCAGAGGATGAACATGAAGCACGCCATTTCTTCTCTGCCACCCTGCACTTGCGTTTTAGGGTGACGAGATCCGAGTCATACCAGGAGTTACATTTGGCTTTGGGCTTCAGGCGGATTCTCATGACGGGGGCAAGGATATCGAGAGTATCAGATATAGAGGAATAGAGCATGGAGAGGGCTGCGTCAGGGTGGGAGTCAGCCGAGGGGGGAGAAGGGGCTGAGAAGGTAGCAGCGAAAGCCTCAGCTGACACGCGCTTCATGGGTCGGATGACCGAGAAGGTGGGTGGCAGTGAAGAGGGTGGCTTTGCCTGTGGGGTAGGGAGGGAGAGGTGGGAGGATAGGAGAAAGTGATCGCTCCAAGAGAGAGGAGTGGAGAGAGGGAGGGAGAGGGGAAGGTCAGAAGAGATCAGAGCATCAAGAGTGTGCCCTGCAGAGTGAGTAGGCCCAGACGGGAGAATAGAGAGTGAGAGAGAGTTGCAGAGTTCGCGGAAGAGACCAGTGGGGGGACAGGAGGCATCGAGGTGGATGTTGAAGTCACCGAGAAAGAGGAGTTGGGTGGTTGAGGACAGGAGTGAGGAGGAGAGGTCAGCCCACTCAGAGAGGAAGGAGGAAATTTGACCAGGTGGCCGATAGATAGTAGCCACGGTAAGGGAATGGCTAGGAGAGAGAGAAAGTCGGCAGACAAGACATTCAAAAGAGGAGTAGGTCTGCGTAGGAGTGACAGTGGCAGGAATCCACTCAGGGAAGATAAGGGCAACACCACCCCCTGAACGGTTGGGCCTGGGCACGGAGAGGATCTTGTAGCCGTCAGGTAGGAGTGTGTCAAAGCTGGTGGCAGAGCTGGCAGTGAACCAAGTCTCAGTGAGACCGAGGACATCGAGGTCCAGTTCCTCAAGAAGGCGACAGATATCAGAGGAGTGCTTGATGGCAGAGCGAGAGTTTAGAGTGGCAATGTGGAGAAGGTTGCCATCCTTGAAAAACTTCCGGGGAGGGGTACAGATCAGAGGTACGCCCTGCGGAGGTGTTAGAGAAGGAGTTGAAGAGGGAGCAAGAGAAGGGGCAGGGAGGGAGGGGAGAGGCAAGGTAGCCGAGGACAGAGGAGGGGGGACAGTGGGAGCGGAGAGGAAGTTGATGAGGCATGGGAAGCGTCTATCAGAGAGGTGAAGGTTGGCCTGAGGGCCTTGGACCAAGACGGTCCTGTTAGCACAGACATTAATGATGGCTTTAGAGGAGTGGAAAGGGGCCAAGAGGACATCCCAACGGGTGCCACCATTTATGGGAGAGGTGGAGAAAGGAGAGAGCACAGCGACCATGTGAAGGGTCCATAGGTCAGGTGAAGGCACGAAAAAGAGAATGTCAGTGAGAGTTTCCTTGGAGCAGGCGCTCGTGTAGGTGTCAGCGATAGGGAGGCCTGGGTTGGAGACCAGGATGTCCTTTTTAAACTTTTTCCTACCGGATTTAGTGAGGAGAGCAGGATAGTCAATGGAGAAGCAGTTCGAGTAGATAGGCGAGATAGAGAGCACCATGGAGTAGGATGGGAGGCGGACGACACGGGTATGCAGACAGGAAGTGAGTGGAGGGCACTAGTTTACCACAATGCAGAGCAAACAGTAATGCGTAGTAGGTCAGGGCCACCTAAGTTTGAGAATCCTGCGAGGGGAGAAAAACACCCTAGTTTACCACAATGCAGAGCAAACAATAATGCGTTATAGGTCAGGGCCACCTAAGTTTGAGAATCCTGCGAGGGGAGAAAAACACCCTAGTTTACCACAATGCAGAGCAAACAGTAATGCGTTATAGGTCAGGGCCACCTAAGTTTGAGAATCCTGCGAGGGGAGAAAAACACCCTAGTTTACCACAATGCAGAGCAAACAGTAATGCGTTATAGGTCAGGGCCACCTAAGTTTGAGAATCCTGCGAGGGGAGAAAAACACCCTAGTTTACCACAATGCAGAGCAAACAGTAATGCGTTATAAGTCAGGGCCACCTAAGTTTGAGAATCCTGCGAGGGGAGAAAAACACCCTAGTTTACCAAACAATTGGAATAGGGGGGGGCGAGGCATCATGTGGATGAGGTGAGCAAGGTGAGGAGGGGGGGGCCAGAGAGCGGAGAGCAGGTGGAACTGGCGCCTGGCGTCCCCTCCGGACACCTGCAGACACACAAGAGAGCCGCAGTCGTAGGAGCCGCCCTTGGCCTAGGGGGCTGCCGTGCAGGGGGGCTGCCCAGAGGGAGTGGGATAAAAAGCAGAGGGAGAGGAAGGGGAGGAGGGGTGTGGGCGGGAAGGGAGGCGGGAATGGAGAGGGGAGAAGGAGGACCAGGAAGTGAGGGGGAGGGAGGGGGCAGGGGGCAGCACACAGACGCGCACGGAGCGCTGGCAGCAAGAAAACAAAAACGATTAAAAAAAAAATAATATAACTGGAGGCTTAACTGGAGCCCAACGGGGCTCGGGAGGCAGCCTCAGCAGCAAGCCACACGGGGCTACGGCGACCGCTCCAACCCGCTCAGGCTCAACAAGGAAGCGAGCGTGGTGAGCGGTCGAGCCGTAGTCCCGGAGCGGCTGCAAGGACAGCCAATCAGAGGGGGGGGTGGGCGGGAAGGGAGGCGGGAATGGAGAGGGGAGAAGGAGGACCAGGAAGTGAGGGGGAGGGAGGGGGCAGGGGGCAGCACACAGACGCGCACGGAGCGCTGGCAGCAAGAAAACAAAAACGATTCAAAAAAATAATATAACTGGAGGCTTAACTGGAGCCCAACGGGGCTCGGGAGGCAGCCTCAGCAGCAAGCCACACGGGGCTACGGCGACCGCTCCAACCCGCTCAGGCTCACATGCAGCTTCAAGTCTACAAGCACTCAGCTCCTATATGATATGATATGGCATTTATAACGTGCCTATACACAAGTGTTTCAAGGCGCGATGAGGCAAGAGGGGGGACAAAGGGAGTACAGACAACGATCTTACTAGGCCAGGTGTCATTCAGATCGTGCAAGTGCATGGTAAGGGGGGAAAGGAAGAGTGCAAGGGGGAAATGGAGGGGGAAAGTGCAGTACATGGGAAGTGGAATAAATACATAAAAAACAGGCAAGTGCAAGGAAGTGCGGACAAAGTGCTGGAAAGGGGACTGAAGGGATACAGAAAACAGTCCCCAAGTGCAGAGGTTGCCAGGGAGGCAGTGCAGGTGGGCAGTTGACAGGGCCTGGGCCAGAGATCAGAAGGGTGGCCAGGTAACCAGTGCATTTTCAGTCTATGCCTCACATGCAGCTTCAAGTCTAAAAGCACTCAGCTAATGTGCCTCACATGCATCTTCATGTCTAAAAGCACTCAGCTCCTACGCCTCACATGCAGCTTCAAGTCCAAAAGCACTCAGCTAATGTGCCTCACATGCAGCTTCAAGTCTAAAAGCACTCCTCTACTACACCTCACATGCAGCTTCAAGTCTAAAAGCACTCAGCTCCTATGCCTTACACGCAGCTTCAAGTCTAAAAGCACTCAGCTAATGTGCCTCACATGCAGCTTCAAGTCTAAAAGCACTCAGTTCCTACGCCTTACACGCAGCTTCAAGTCTAAAAGTACTCAGCTCCAACGCCTCACATGCAACTTCAAGTCTAAAAGCACTCAGCTCCTACGCCTTACACGCAGCTTCAAGTCTAAAAGCACTCAGATAATGTGCCTCACATGCATCTTTAAGTCTAAAAGCACTCCGCTCCTACGCCTCACATGCAGCTTCAAGTCTAAAAGCACTTAGCTAATGTGCTTCACATGCAGTTTTAAGTCTAAAAGCACTCAGCTCCTACGCCTCACATGCAGCTTCAAGTCTAAAAGCACTCAGCTAATATGCCTCACATGCATCTTCAAGTCCAAAAGCACTCAGCTCCTACGCCTCACATGCAGCTTCAAGTCTAAAAGAACTCAGCTAATGTGCTTCACATGCAGTTTTAAGTTTAAAAGCTCTCAGCTCCTATGCCTCACATACAGCTTCAAGTCTAAAAGCACTCAGCTAATGTTTCTCACATGCAGCTTCAGGTCTAAAAGCACTCAGCTCCTACGACTCACATGCAGCTTGAAGTCTAAAAGCAATCAGCTCCTGCGCCTTACACGCAGCTTCAAGTCTAAAAGCACTCAGCTCCTATGCCTCGTATGTATCTTCAAGTCTAAAAGCACTCAGCTCCTATGCCTTGTATGTATCTTCAAGTCTTATATCACTCAGCTCCTACACCTCACATGCAGCTTCAAGTCTATAAACACTCAGCTCCTCAGGAGGATAGCTCAGGGGCAACGTGCTCGGCTTGTAAGCAAGACGACACGAAGCAACACAGGTTCGATCCCCGGGTCTGCGCTGAGAAACCTCTGGGTATTAAGTGCATTATAAATAACCTATCAAATCATATCAAGTCTAAGATCAGCCAGCTCCCACACCTGTCATTCAGATTCAAGTTTGAAAGCACTCCTCTGCTATGCCTTGCATTTGTCTTCAAGTCTAGAAACACTCAGCTCCTACCCCTCGCATTCAGCTTCAAGACTAAAAGTCGCTTTCATAACAGAGGCAGGATAGCCTTAGAAGGAGATGGCCATACAAAGACGTGTCCTAGAGCTGAGGAAAGCTGTTCCCTATGTCGAGAACTGCAGGGAAACTCCCCTGTAAGCTGAAAATGCCTTCTTTGCTGACAGGTACTGGCAAAATAGGCCCAGATACCATTTTCCTTCTGCCATATTGCTGTCATATGGCAAGTACTTACAACATTTGACAAATATTGATGTTTTTATTTCATTTTTAATTTTTATTAAGATGTATGGCTTATTAGCAACTTCTATCTCTAAGCCGGAAAACAAAACAAGAACCCTCATACCTTCCAAATAAGTCTTAAAATATCTCAATGAGGCAGCCACATCATCAGTGACAATTAAAACTCTTTTCCACCGTCCCTCCCCTTCTCCTTCTCCCATTTAGTACGATCCCTTCTTTGTCAATCTTAAACTTTCTTTCAAAAAGTGAATAATCGTGAATACCAACGGGTAGGTTTCTCCCACTACAATCCAAGACCAACTAGCTTCTGCTTCCCCCATGCATCTATCTTTAATGAGTGTGCCAATGTACCTAGTGCACATCTCTGCTTCCCCCATCCATCTATCTTTAATGAGTGTGCCAATGTACCTGGTGCACATCTCTGCTTCCTCCATGCATATATCTTTAATGAGCGTGCCCATGTACCTAGTGTGCATCTCTGCTTCCCCCATGCATCTATCTTTAATGAGCGTGCCAGTGTACCTAGTGCGCATCTCTGCTTCCCCCATGCATCTATCTTGAATGAGCGTGTCAATGTACCTAGTGAGCATCTCTGCTTCCCCCATGCATCTATCTTTAATGAGTGTGCCAATGTACCTAGTGGGCATCTCTGCTTCCCCATGCATCTATCTTTAATGAGCGTGCCAATGTACCTAGTGCGCATCTCTGCTTCCCCTTGCATCTATCTTTAATGAGCGTGCCAATGTACCTAGTGCGCATCTCTGCTTCTCCCTATCTTTAATGAGCGTGCCAATGTACCTAGTTCGCATCTCTGATTCTCCCTATCTTTAATGAGCGTGCCAATGTACCTAGTGCACATCTCTGCTTCCCCCATGCATCTATCTTAAATGAGCGTGTCAATGTACCTGGTGCGCATCTCTGCTTCCGCCATGCATCTATCTTTAATGAGCCTGCCAATGTACCTAGTGCGCATCTCTACTTCCCTCATGCATCTATCTTTAATGAGCGTGTCAATGTACCTAGTGTACATCTCTGCTTCCCCCATGCATCTATCTTTAATGAGCGTGCCAATGTACCTAGTGCGCATCTCTGCTTCTCCCTATTTTTAATGAGCCTGCCAATGTACCTAGTGCGCATCTCTACTTCCCTCATGCATCTACCTTTAATGAGCGTGCCAATGTACCTAGTACACATCTCTGCTTCCCCCATGCATCTATCTTTAATGAGCGTGCCAATGTACCTAGTGCACATCTCTGCTTCCCCCATGCATCTATCTTCAATGAGTGTGTCAATGTACCTAGTGCACATCTCTGCTTCCCCCATACATCTGTCTTTAATGTGCGTGCCAATGTACCTAGTGCACATATCTGCTTCCCCCATGCATCTATCTTCAATGAGTGTGTCAATGTACCTAGTGCACATCTCTGCTTCCCCATAAATCTGTCTTTAATGTGCGTGCCAATGTACCTAGTGCGCATATCTGCTTCCAAATGCATCTATCTTTAATGAGCGTGCCAATGTACCTAGTGAGCATCTCTGCTCCCCCCATGTATCTATCTTCAATGAGCGTGCCAAAGTACCTAGTGAGCATCTCTGCTTCCCCCATGCATCTATCTTTAATAAGCATGCCAATGTACCTAGTGAGCATCTTTGCTTCCCCATGCATCTATCTTTAATAAGCATGCAATGTACCTAGTGAGCATCTCTGCTTCCCCCATGCATCTATCTTTAATGAGCGTGCCAATGTACCTAGTGCGCATCTCTGCTTCTCCCTATCTTTAATGAGTGTGCCAATGTACCTAGTGCGCATCTCTGATTCTCCCTATCTTTAATGAGCGTGCAAATGTACCTAGTGCACATCTCTGCTTCCCCATGCATCTATCTTAAATGAGCGTGTCAATGTACCTGGTGTGCATCTCTGCTTCCGCCATGCATCTATCTTTAATGAGCCTGCCAATGTACCTAGTGCGGATCTCTACTTCCCTCATGCATCTATCTTTAATGAGCGTGTCAATGTACCTAGTGCACATCTCTGCTTCCCCCATGCATCTATCTTTAATGAGCGTGCCAATGTACCTAGTGCACATCTCTGCTTCCCCCATACATCTGTCTCTAATGTGCGTGCCAATGTACCTAGTGCGCATCTCTGCTTCCCCATGCATCTATCTTTAATAAGCATGCAATGTACCTAGTGAGCATCTCTGCTTCCCCCATGCATCTATCTTTAATGAGCGTGCCAATGTACCTAGTGCGCATCTCTGCTTCTCCCTATCTTTAATGAGCGTGCCAATATACCTAGTGTGCATCTCTGCTTCTCCCTATCTTTAATGAGCGTGGCAATGTACCTAGTTCGCATCTCTGATTCTCCCTATCTTTAATGAGCGTGCCAATGTACCTAGTGCACATCTCTGCTTCCCCCATGCATCTATCTTAAATGAGCGTGTCAATGTACCTGGTGCGCATCTCTGCTTCCGCCATGCATCTATCTTTAATGAGCCTGCCAATGTACCTAGTGCGCATCTCTACTTCCCTCATGCATCTATCTTTAATGAGCGTGTCAATGTACCTAGTGCACATCTCTGCTTCCCCCATGCATCTATCTTTAATGAGCGTGCCAATGTACCTAGTGCGCATCTCTGCTTCTCCCTATTTTTAATGAGTGTGCCAATGTACCTAGTGCGCATCTCTGCTCCTCCCTATCTTTAATGAGCATGCCAATGTACCTAGTGCACATCTCTGCTTCCCCATGCATCTATCTTTAATGAGCGTGCCAATGTACCTAGTGCACATCTCTGCTTCCCCCATGCATCTATCTTCAATGAGTGTGTCAATGTACCTAGTGCAAACTCTGCTTCCCCCATACATCTGTCTTTAATGTGCGTGCCAATGTACCTAGTGCGCATCTCTGCTTCCCTCATGCATCTATCTTTAATGAGCGTGTCAATGTACCTAGTGCACATCTCTGCTTCCCCCATGCATCTATCTTTAATGAGCGTGCCAATGTACCTATGTGGAAACAGAGAAATTGATATGAGGCCGGGAAGCCCAAAGGAAACACACCAACACAGGTTACAAAGAACATACAAAGTGCTTTATTCAAAAGCTACAACAATTACCAAAAAGTCAATTGACAAACGGATAGCTATTCGGCCCTCAGAGTAACAGAACGAACTATCAACGGTAGTTCGCTGTTAGTGTGAGAGACCGTACATTGGGATACTTGTGCTTTTATACTTTTTTATCCAGCTCTGGCCAACCCCCTCGCGGGTTAACCATTCTTAGAACCAGGCCTAGAGTTCATGGCCAGGTCGATCCCATAATGTATGCATCTTGATCAGTTCCGCTGATACAGTTGTTCATTTACACACAGGTCAGGGATAGGACAAGGTCTCCGTTCGCGACCCCAACAAGTAGCCTGCAGGCATATTACTTATTCATGTGTGCGGAGGTCACAACGGCCAGAATCCCACTCGAAATGTCATTCGGCCTCCATTTTGATGTTCAGGGTGACTTCCACACTACAAGAGAACCTAAAATGGCGGCTAAATCCAAGATGGCGATTTACACAATACATTAAGGTCAAGACCTTGCCGCGGAATCTATTTACACAATGTTTTTAGACAACTTGGCGTAGGCCAACACACATTCAACAATGCGATAGGAGGTATAATATTATTTCGATTCCGGCAGACCATCCTTTTGGCCTATGCCAAGTGCTAACATCGTTCCTAATACTTTTGAAAATAACTCCATGT
Source organism: Ambystoma mexicanum (assembly GCF_040938575.1). Lineage (NCBI taxonomy): Eukaryota > Metazoa > Chordata > Amphibia > Caudata > Ambystomatidae > Ambystoma > Ambystoma mexicanum. The sequence continues at coordinate 13,069,440 of NC_090938.1, read as the reverse complement.
GCTATCATCCATAGATTCCGCATCATTGTCTGTAATGTCTATAGCCATAAGGTCGTTCATAAAAACCTCTTGTAACATAAATTCTTTAGATGCTGTATCTGGGGCATATATTTTATGCCCTATTGCGCTCACTGCTTGGGCACAACACCCCCCTATCATTCCACATATACTTGGGAGGCATTGAAAACAGCAACAAAGGAATAACAGGATCCCCAAAATAACCAGAATAATGGAAAGCACCTTCCAACCCCACGATCGCAAAGAATCCCAGAACCAAGTACTAAGGTTCCAGTCTCCTACAGGGATATGGACTTCAGAACTGAGAGTATGCAAATTCTGTATTGCTTTAAAAATCGTTGGCGAGGAGTCTGGTACGAAAACACAACAAGCGGACCCCACTAATTTGCATACTCCACCTCGTTCTGCCAAAATGACATCTAATGCCATCCTATTCTGAAGTGCTACCAATATTATCGCCTTTTTCTCTAAGGTCATATTGTAGAGTATTTCCGTGGTCCGGTTGATCGTTCTCTCCAGTACCCTTGCTAATCCCCTAATGTTCTCTGAGTTTGTTATTTGTCCCCAAAAGGGCACAACTGATTTCGCTATGTCCCCCAATACTTGCCCAGGGGTATCTCCATTGTCGTCTCGACGCGGGCGAGCCTTAGAAATCTCTAATGTACTTGCTACAAATACCCCAGGTAACAATATTCCTAAATAACAGGTTCCCTGCCAATCCTTGGGTAACCAGGGAAATGCTAAACTACCACAAACAAAATAAACAGGCCCCCCTACATACAGAGGCCTGTTTTCCCCAGTTATATTTACAATGTTCTTACAAGCTTCAAAATCTCCCATTGGCCTAGTGCCATTTCTCTGTACACAGAAGGGAACCGAGTCAGGACTGTGATTTATAGAATAAGAAGGAGGTACAGCGTCCTTATTGCCTTTCGGAGCCATTTTAAAGGAAATCAGAGTTTGAAAAGGAAGAGATAGTTTGTCAGACGGCCTAATAGAAGCGACGTTAGGTTTACTTCTATTTGCGAAAAGCGAGCATCCCAGGGGAATCAATTCACGTTTCTCGAAATCATTTAAATTAGTTCCATCAAAGTTCCCTGAGATGCTATCATTCCATCGGTCAAAGAATAGTGCTCTAAGAGAGGCATAGCAAGCAGTCATTAAAGGTAGAGGATGTATACACCATCCCAGTCCCTTGTTCCCATGTTGCGGTAAATGAGTACAAATCCAACAATTACTCTTATTAAAAATGGCATGAGTAGCATTCATTACTATCATCAGAGTGTTATTATGATACTTTTGTCTATGTTGGGAGTCTCTAGGGGACAGATTGTGAAGGTGTACAGAGGGAGTCAAAACAGTTGGTACAATCTCGGTCGGTAATAAAGGTTTCAGAGGATAGATTTCTTCAAAATACCAAAGTCCTACAGCAGCAGTTGCAAAATAACAATTATCATCATCAACACACAACAGTATGTTTTCGGGGCCCAGGCACATTGTTCATTGTCCAATTTGGTCACCCCCTTATTCACAAGTCCAATACGGGGGGCAGCAGCGGAGGTGGCAGGCATCGTAGTTCCTCAATCGATGACCCCAATGTTCGTTGCTGGCGACGCTACGGTCGCGCAATTTCTTAGTCCTTCCCAACCTTAGCCAGCAGAATCCCTTTTGTTCAACAAAACTTTCTCTTAACAAGAGGATTTCCAATCACTTCCTTTTTCCGAATGCACGCAAAACTCGTGCCGTAGTTCTATTTCCTTGGTCGAAGGTTGTACCTGGTGGTACCCAAAATTGACTGGTCCGGAAGTAAGGTATCGTCACTTCCTGAGGGAAGCGACGTGTCGGAGGTGACGGAAGTCGCAGAGCTCGAAACAGTGTTTTCCGGAAGTGATTTTTCAAGAGAGTGCAGAGACGAAATGGACTGTTCCCCAAGCTCCTCGGTCTCAGAGAACTTCTCGGATGCACTCACAGCACTGTTTGCTACTCCAAGATCAGAGACTGTAGCATCAGCAAGTGGTTCTGCTTCTTCTGTAGCTTGTGGCGTCGGGTGAGTAAGTTTCTTGACATGCGTCGCGTGAATCCAGTTCTTCTTTCCAGCCACCCGCACTGCTGTCCTGGTGACCAATAACACCTGATGGGGTCCCCGCCAGCGAGGCGCGAGACAAGAAGACCTCTCGTAGGCCTTCACTAAGACCCAACTTCCGGGCTGTATATCGTGTCCTGGGCCCGTGAATCGTACAGGTAAAGCTGAGAAAAACCTGATGATAAATGAAATACAGGTTTTTAGTTAACTGGTTACAGTAGTCTACAAGCAATACATTTTCCACCTCTCTCAGGGCTTTAGGTTTTCAGGAGACCCCAAATTTTAGCAGGTCTCCCCATCGCTACTTCAAATGGAGAAAGCCCAGTTCTAGTCTGAGGTGTGGTACGCATAGCTAATAACACAATAGGTAAGGCATCTGGCCATTTTAGTTTGGTATCAGCACATGTTTTTGCAAGTTTACTCTTTAGAATACCATTGTGTCTTTCCACCAACCCGGCGCTTTGAGGATGTCTAGCTGATTGAAATCGTTTCTCAATACATAGGGCTGTACATATTTGCAAAATTTCTGCTGCGATAAAGTGAGGACCATTATCCGACTAGATTATCCTCAGGAGCCCAAATCGAGGAAAGAATTCTTTTACCATAATCTTTGCAGTGGTCATGGGGGTAGCATCTTTGACGGGGAAAGCCTCGACCCATTTAATGAAGGCACAAATAATTACAAGAACATATTTTAGATTATTACATCGTTCCATCTCAATAAAATCAAAGTGAATAACCTCAAAGGGAACAGAAGGGGGCCCAAAACTTCCCCTTGGAGTCACTGTCCCCTTACCCACATTGTGCTGCAGGCAGATCATACAGTTCTGGACGTGCCTCTTCGCAGTCTCCAGAATCTTGTCATTTATCCAAACTTGTTCTAACATTTTCGTGATCTGCTGGGCACACACATGCGTAGGACCGTGTGCCATCGTAACCATTGCCAATACATATGAATCAGGGAGCAACCATTTTCCTTCAGATGTATCCACCCAACACCCTTCATCATCCAGTTTCCCCATTCCTTCAGCCAACTTTTTAGATTCCTCTATCGTGGCATCAGTTTGAATATCTCGCACAGACCCAATACCTTCATCCATTATGCAAGCATCTCTCATTTCCCTCGAGGCATACATGTCCGTGCTAAGGTCTGTGGCCGTTTGTCTGGCTATCAAATCCGCAAAAGCGTTCCCTTTGCCCACATCATCTATAACTTTCCGATGTGCTGCACATTTTATGATCGCTAACTGTTTAGGGAGTGAGAGCGCCGAGAGTAATTGCACTATCAAGGGGCCATGCTGGATCTTGGTCCCATGTGAGGTCAGGAACCCTCTTTCCGATCAGAGCTTTCCAAAGTTGTGAGCCACCCCAAATGCGCACTGTCTATCAGTATATATATTTACTCTATGCCCTTGGTAAAGTTCACAAGCTCGGGTCAACGCTATAATCTCTGCGGCCTGCGCGGAGTTATGCGAAATTCTCTTAGTTTCGACAATTTTGCTCAATGTAGTAACTGCATAAGCAGCTGTAGATGTACCATCCGAAAGTTTGAAGCAGGAGCCATCGCAAAACAGCTTCCCTTCTGCATTCTCCAAAGGAGTGTCTATGAGATCTATCCTGCCCTTCGTTTCTTGCTCAGTGGTATACAGGCAGTCATGTAATTCTTCGTCACCGCAAACAGTATTTTGCGGGAAAGGTAAGAGTTCAGCCGGATTAAGAACACAACACCTCTTAATTTGAATATGAGGGGCAAACAGAATTAGTTCATACCTTGTTAACCGTGCAGAGGTGAGGTGTTGCGTTTGGGTTTTGTTCAATAGAATATCAACAGAGTGAGGTACCATCAAAATCAAATCATGGCCTAGGACCATTCCCTCACCCTGTTTTACAGATGCGGCAGCAGCAGCGACAGTGCGCAAACATCTTGGCAAAGCGCATGCGACAGGATCAAGGGTGGAGGAGTAGTAGCCGCACGGCCGTGTTCCTGTGTTAACACAGCCAAAGCACATCTATCACATTCATGCACAAACAACACAAAGGCCTTGTCATAATTTGGAGTACCCAGAACCGGTGATGAACATAGCGCGGTTTTGAGAAGCTCAAATGATCGTTGATGTTCCGATTCCCATGGCAGTGGCAGAGAAATGCCCTTCTTCGTCAAAGCCAACATCGGTTTTATCACTAGTGAGAAATTTGGGATCCACAACTTACAGTAAGAAGCCATACCTATCAGGGCTCTGACTTCCTTCTGTGTATTTGGAACAGACATGCCAGAAATGTGATTTATTCTTTCAGGTGTCAATCTTCTCCCCTCCTTTGACAGGAGGTAGCCTAGATAGGCAACCTCCTGACAACAATATTGAAATTTTTTAAGCAAAGCTTTGTGACCATTTTTAGCTATATGGACAAGCAACAGTACAGTGCCTTCTTTACAGGTACTCTCAGAGTCTGCAGCCAAAAGCAAATCGTCAACATATTGAAGCAGCGTGCAAGTAGGTGGCAATTCAAGGGTGTCGAGGTGCTCTTTCAAAGCTCTTCTATAAATGCTGGGACTTTCAGTATACCCTTGGGGTGCCCTTGTAAATGTAAATGAGCGTCCCCCCAAGGTGAACGCAAACAGATATCTGCTTTCCGTATGTATAGGGATGCTAAAGAAGGCGTTTTTTAGATCCACAACGCTAAAGTGCGTAGCCGTAGCAGGGATCATTGTCAATATCGTCGTCACATCAGGCACAATAGGAAATTGTGGGGCAACCACTCTGTTAATAGCACGGAGATCGATTATGAACCGGTATGGAATTGCATTGTCGCCTTTCTTATATACAGGCAAGATCGGACTGTTACATAAACTACCTGTAATCTCCTCGATCACCCTACGATGCACAAAATCGGAGACAATGCATTTCAAATCACGTTCGCCTTCTACTGATATTTTATACTGCGGGATGCGTGGCAGTTTCACTCCATGTTTCAGAACTATTTTAACGGGCTCAATCTGTAACACTCCGACATTGTTGTCGTCCACTGCCCACAAACATTCCGGGACAATGCTAAACTTGGGGGGTAAAGGTCGAATCAAAAACTGGGAATTAGGAAGTTGCTGTGGTGAAACCGTCAGCCGTACTCCATCCGAAGAACAATGAATTACTGCGTTCAATTTCTTTAACAAATTCAACCCCAGCAAATTCTCTCCACAGTTTGAAGTGAGAAGAAAAGGACAATGGTCCGTAAAGGGACCCAAAGAAACGGATACCGGCGCAGAAACCGGACAGACAGTTGGTATACCAGAAAACCCTACAGAAACATTTGTTTGCCCTGACAGTGGGATGTTTGGAACCCGCGAATGATCAATGGAGCACTTCTGTGCTCCAGTGTCAATCAAAAACTGGTGTTTCCTATTCCCTTCTAATAATTCAACGTAGGGGCCTTTCTGATTAACGGGAATAGGCGAAGGTTCCAAACCCTGCTTCGGGCAATCCTAATGGAACAGAGCCTCGTCAGAAGGAAGCTCTTCAGAAAGGTAGGCAGCAGAAGGGTGATCAAATATGTTTCTCGAGTTCATACTCGAGGTCTGATTTTCCCGTGAAAAAGGTTGCTGTGGATCTTGTAAGAGCTGACCTCTATCAGGGCCCCCTGCTCCAGGGCGGCCCCTAGGTCGTCTACCCATACCCCCAAACGCACTGCTTGACCTCTGGCGAAGGACAGGGTACTGTGCTCGCCAATGACCTTCCTGGCGGCAATAAGCACATTGATTAATATTCACAGGACTCAAAGGAGCATTTCCTTTTGGGACATACTGACCTCTAGTCTGTGTCGTGCCTCCTCTGGGGTTTCTAACAATTTGCTGTAATAATACTTTGGTTTTCAAATCTCCCTTTCTCTTTTCAATTTTTTCCTTCTCATTATTAACACGGTTCTCATAATACTGAGCCATGTGCAAAACCTCAGATTGAGATTTTGCCTGCCAAGCGCTCTCAGAGGACATAATCTGTGACTGGATGTCAGGTAACAATCCACGTACAAATTTGTCCACGAACAACCTCTTCCCCGACTCTGTACCTAAATCCTGTCCACTGAAGTCAGAAAATACCTGCTCGAATCTATTAAACAATTCGGTGGCGCCTTCAGTTTTCCCTTGGACACAGGCCGTAAGCTTGTCCCAAATAATCCTTTTCTCTGGAATTATAGTTTTTAGTTTAGCAACAATTCTATCAGGTAAAGTAAGTATTACCTGCGGTGGTTTCTCACCAGCTGGTCTTTCTCCATCGATTCTAATCATATTAGCCCACGTATCTCCCAACCCCGGCACATCGTCTATTGTCCGAACCTGTTTCCATACATCTACGGGTAGGAGTACAGGGAATAACAAGTCAATGTCACTCAAGGTGAACACAGAGGACTGTAAAACAGACTCTATTTCTTTGTAAAACCCCGTCGGGTTTTTCCTAATATCGGGAACTGATTGTCTAATTGTGTTCACTTCCTGTCGTGAAAACGGGACGTGAACAAATTGCGATACATAATGTGCAGGGATATCCACAGCGGGGGCACCAGTCCCAGCGTTGGCGGGGATCTCAACTTTTGGGACAAAGGTCGGGGGAACCTCTCTCATAGGCAACTGAGATATAGGTACCTCCGGCCGCTTACTAAGCAATAGAGCCAAGTCGAGCGCTAAGGCAGCTGTAGAAGTGTCGGGCGAAAAAGCCCTTTTACAAATCCCCAATAATTCTATGGGGCAACTAACCCTCTTCCTTACACATTCCTCTTGCAGGTGCTGTACCATCACCTGAATTACCTTTCTTTGCATTTCTACTGTATACTGACTATACGTGTCATACACTTCATCTGGCGGTATCGATGAATCCGAGATCCATCGAATCACATCTTTAGTACAAATTCGTACTTCCTCAGGTGCCGATCTACGGCACGGAAGGAACCGTGTCTGTACATATATTCTATCATCTTCGTCGTCCTCATCTCACGATTTTTCAAAATCTTTCCTAAACTCAAACAATTTTTCAACATGTCCATATACCTTCTGCTCCGTGTCCCTTGAAAGTGCCAAAGCATTCAGATCTCTCACCCCTTGTGGAAGATCTGAATTTTGTAATCTACCCCACATCACACACAAATGAGTCCCCAAACCTTCGATAAAAACATTTTTCTCGGGAAAACTATTCAAATTAGATAATGTGGAAAAAACATTAACTTGATCACCTTTCTCCATGCAATGCTTAGCCCATGCAAAAAATTCCTGTTTCTTTTCTGCAGAAACAGTACTACGAGTCATAATCTTTGATCCTGCACCTGGATCGACTTCAGTCAATACGGGGCCACTCGGGAGCGGAGGTATAGGTAAATTTAATAAAGGTGCAACTATCGGTACAAAGGGAAGGGGCGGCGCAATAGGCGGAGGAACAACAACCAAAGGACTAAGAACAATAGGCTGTACAGGGGGAACAGGAATAACAACAGGAGCGACAACAGGAACGGGCAGAGCGCCCAAAATAGGGGCATACGGAGGTGGCGCTGAAGCATCAGGCCTGCGTTCATTTAATAACTTCTCAATAAATTCCTCAGAAACATGGAAATCTTTAGAGGGGTAAATTTTCTGGATTCCGAGTGAAAAGGCTCTATCCATATTTTTAACTAATTCTGAACGCTTTTCTTTATCATATAGTAATGCTTTTTCAGCGTTTGTTTTATGACGACGTGCATGCTTATCCCTACTTTTAAGCTGCTGTAATGCTTCTTTCTTCCAATTCTGTAACACATCAAAGGCTGCTGGTCTGGCCTTTTTCTTTAACAAATTGATTCTAAGTATTCAATACGGGGGATCTCAAAACTACCGTTGATTGGCCACTGAAATTCGGAGGCATGTCTGGTCTGTCTGTGCCAAATATAATTAAATACTATACTTCCAATGCCATACTTACAGTACATAGTACACGCCGGCGACCCCTCCTGTGGTGCCGGGCGGCTAAATTCCAAGGATTGTCGATCGCTGCGGAACAGAGCCCTAAAGCAGCTAGACAATTTCCCAGGCATTTCACAAAAAATTGGTGTTACCTGGTCAATAATTGTGTATGCAGATACAATACGCCAAATACAAATTGTCAGGGTTAAATTAAGAGCCGGGTCACGACTGCACCTGACCAAACCTAAGGAGGACCGTACGGTTTATCAAAGAACTTACCTAACGAATTTTACCTTGTGTTTGGTGGTTTCGGCAAATCTGCCCACCTCAAAATTTGGACCCTCGTCAAGATGCCGTGTCAGACCACAAGACTATCGTCCAAGGATCGGATCGTGCAGCGCTGCCGAGGTATCGCGTCTCGATCGGTCGGGCCCACAGAATAACACCGTCCGATCCCGGTTCGATAGTCTGCGTCAACCTTCAATGATCCGGCATCAATCTTGAGGGTCCCTATTCGGGCGCCAACTGTGGAAACAGAGAAATTGATATGAGGTCGGGAAGCCCAAAGGAAACACACCAACACAGGTTACAAAGAACATACAAAGTGCTTTATTCAAAAGCTACAACAATTACCAAAAAGTCAATTGACAAACAGATAGCTATTCGGCCCTCAGAGTAACAGAACGAACTATCAACGGTAGTTCGCTGTGTTAGTGTGAGAGACCGTACATTGGGATACTTGTGCTTTTATACTTTTTTATCCAGCTCTGGCCAGCCCCCTCGCGGGTTAACCATTCTTAGAACCAGGCCTAGAGTTTGTTGCCAGGTCGATCCCATAATGTATGCATCTTGATCAGTTCCGCTGATACAGTTGTTCATTTACACACAGGTCAGGGATAGGACAAGGTCTCAGTTCGCGACCCCAACAAGTAGCCTGCAGGCATATTACTTATTCATGTGTGCGGAGGTCACAACGGCCAGAATCCCACTCGAAATGTCATTCGGCCTCCATTGTGATGTTCAGGGTGACTTCCACACTACAAGAGAACCTAAAATGGTGGCTAAATCCAAGATGGCGATTTACACAATACATTAAGGTCAAGACCTTGTCGCGGAATCTATTTACACAATGTTTTTAGACAACTTGGCGTAGGCCAACACACATTCAAACAATGCGATAGGAGGTATAATATTATTTCTATTCCGACACCTAGTGCACATCTCTCCTTCCCCATGCATCTATCTTTAATGAGCGTGCCAATGTACCTAGTGTGCATCTCTGCTTCTCCCTATCTTTAATGAGCGTGCCAAAGTACTTAGTGCGCATCTCTGCTTCCCCATGCATCTATCTTTAATGAGCGTGCCAATGTACCTAGTGAGCATCTCTGCTTCCCCCATGTATCTATCTTTAATGAGCGTGCCAATGTACATAGTGCGCATCTCTGCTTCTCCATGCATCTATCTTTAATGAGCGTGTCAATGTACCTAGTGAGCATCTCTGCTTCCCCATGCATCTATCTTTAATGAGCGTGCCAATGTACCTAGTGCGCATCTCTGCTTCTCCCTATCTTTAATGAGCGTGCCAATGTACCTAGTTCGCATCTCTGCTTCTCCCTATCTTTAATGAGCGTGCCAATATCCCTAGTGCACATCTCTGCTTCCCCCATGCAACTATCCTAAATGAGCGTGTCAATGTACCTGGTGTGCATCTCTGCTTCCCCCATGCATCTATCTTTAATGAGTGTGCCAATGTACCTAGTGCGCATCTCTGCTTCCCTCATGCATCTATCTTTAATGAGCGTGTCAATGTACCTAGTGCACATCTCTGCTTCCCCCATGCATCTATCTTGTAATGAGCATGCCAATGTACCTAGTGCGCATCTCTGCTTCTCCCTATCTTTAATGAGCATGCCAATGTACCTAGTGCACATCTCTGCTTCTCCCTATCTTTAATGAGCATGCCAATCTACCTAGTGCACATCTCTGCTTCCCCATGCATCTATCTTTAAGGAGTGTGTCAATGTCCCTAGTGCGCATCTCTGCTTCCCTCATGCATCTATCTTTAAAGAGCATGCCAATGTACCTAGTGAGCATCTCTGCTTCCCCCATGCATCTATCTTTAATGAGCGTGCCAATGTACCTAGTGTGCATATCTGCTTCTCCCTATCTTTAATGAGCGTGCCAATGTACCTAGTGCGCATCTCTGCTTCCCCATGCATCTATCTTTAATGAGCGTGCCAATGTACCTAGTGAGCATCTCTGCTTCCCCCATGCATCTATCTTTAATGAGCGTGCCAAAGTACCTAGTGAGCATCTCTGCTTCCCCGATGCATCTATCTTTAATGAGCGTGCGTATGTACCTAGTGCGCATCTCTGCTTCTCCCTATCTTTAATGAGCATGCCAATGTACCTAGTGCGCATCTCTGCTTCTCCCTATCTTTAATGAGCGTGCCAATGTACCTAGTGTGCATCTCTGCTTCCCCAATGCATCTATCTTTAATGAGCGTGCCAATGTACCTAGTGCGCATCTCTGCTTCTCCATGCATCTATCTTTAATGAGCGTGCCAATGTACCTAGTGAGCATCTCTGCTTCCCCCATGCATCTATCTTTAATGAGCGTGCCAATGTACCTAGTGTGCATCTCTGCTTCTCCCTATCTTTAATGAGCGTGCCAATGTACCTAGTTCGCATCTCTGCTTCTCCCTATCTTTAATGAGCGTGCCAATGTCCCTAGTGCACATCTCTGCTTCCCCCATGCATCTATCCTAAATGAGCATGTCAATGTACCTGGTGTGCATCTCTGCTTCCCCCATGCATCTATCTTTAATGAGTGTGCCAATGTACCTAGTGCGCATCTCTGCTTCCCTCATGCATCTATCTTTAATGAGCGTGTCAATGTACCTAGTGCACATCTCTGCTTCCCCCATGCATCTATCTTGTAATGAGCATGCCAATGTACCTAGTGCGCATCTCTGCTTCTCCCTATCTTTAATGAGCGTGCCAATGTACCTAGTGCACATCTCTGCTTCTCCCTATCTTTAATGAGCATGCCAATCTACCTAGTGCACATCTCTGCTTCCCCCATGCATCTATCTTTAATGAGCGTGTCAATGTACCTAGTGCACATCTCTGCTTCCCCATGCATCTATCTTTAAAGAGTGTGTCAATGTCCCTAGTGCGCATCTCTGCTTCCCTCATGCATCTATCTTTAAAGAGCGTGCCAATGTACCTAGTGAGCATCTCTGCTTCCCCCATGCATCTATCTTTAATGAGCGTGCCAATGTACCTAGTGTGCATATCTGCTTCTCCCTATCTTTAATGAGCGTGCCAATGTACCTAGTGCGCATCTTTGCTTCCCCATGCATCTATCTTTAATGAGCGTGCCAATGTACCTAGTGAGCATCTCTGCTTCCCACATGCATCTATCTTTAATGAGCGTGCCAAAGTACCTAGTGAGCATCTCTGCTTCCCTGATGCATCTATCTTTAATGAGCGTGCATATGTACCTAGTGCGCATCTCTGCTTCTCCCTATCTTTAATGAGCGTGCCAATGTACCTAGTGCGCATCTCTGCTTCTCCCTATCTTTAATGAGCGTGCCAATGTACCTAGTGTGCATCTCTGCTTCCCCAATGCATCTATCTTTAATGAGCGTGCCAATGTACCTAGTGCGCATCTCTGCTTCTCCCTATCTTTAATGAGCGTGCCAATGTACCTCGTGCACATCTATGCTTCTCCCTATCTTTAATGAGCGTGCCAATGTACCTAGTGCACATCTCTGCTTCCCCCATGCATCTATCTTTAATGAGCGTGTCAATGTACCTAGTGCACATCTCTGCTTCCCCCATGCATCTATCTTTAATGAGCGTGCCAATGTACCTAGTGTGCATCTCTGCTTCCCCAATGCATCTATCTTTAATGAGCGTGCCAATGTACCTAGTGCGCATCTCTGCTTCTCCCTATCTTTAATGAGCGTGCCAATGTACCTCGTGCGCATCTCTGCTTCTCCCTATCTTTAATGAGCGTGCTAATGTACCTAGTGCACATCTCTGCTTCCCCCATGCTTCTATATTTAATGAGCGTGTCAATGTACCTAGTGCACATCTCTGCTTCCCCATGCATCTATCATTTAATGAGTGTGCCAATGTACCTAGTGCGCATCGCTGCTTCCCCCATGCATCTCGCTTTAATGAATGTGCCAATGTGCCTAGTGTGCACCTCTGCTTCCCCATCCATCTATCTTTAATGAGTGTGCCAATGTATCTAGTGCGAATCTCTGCTTCCCCCATGCATCTATCTTTAATGAGCGTGCCAATATACCTAGTGTGCAACTCTGCTTCCCTCATGCATCTATCTTTAATGAGCGAGCCAATGTACCTAGTGCGCATCTCTGCTTCCCCCATGCATCTATCTTAAATGAGCGTGCCAATGTACCTGGTGTGCATCTCTGCTTCCCCATGCACCAATCTTTAATGAGCGTGCCAATGTCCCTAGTGCACATCTCTGCTTCCCCCATGCATCTATCCTAAATGAGCATGTCAATGTACCTGGTGTGCATCTCTGCTTCCCCCATGCATCTATCTTTAATGAGTGTGCCAATGTACCTAGTGCGCATCTCTGCTTCCCTCATGCATCTATCTTTAATGAGCGTGTCAATGTACCTAGTGCACATCTCTGCTTCCCCCATGCATCTATCTTGTAATGAGCATGCCAATGTACCTAGTGCGCATCTCTGCTTCTCCCTATCTTTAATGAGCGTGCCAATGTACCTAGTGCACATCTCTGCTTCTCCCTATCTTTAATGAGCATGCCAATCTACCTAGTGCACATCTCTGCTTCCCCCATGCATCTATCTTTAATGAGCGTGTCAATGTACCTAGTGCACATCTCTGCTTCCCCATGCATCTATCTTTAATGAGTGTGTCAATGTCCCTAGTGCGCATCTCTGCTTCCCTCATGCATCTATCTTTAAAGAGCGTGCCAATGTACCTAGTGAGCATCTCTGCTTCCCCCATGCATCTATCTTTAATGAGCGTGCCAATGTACCTAGTGTGCATATCTGCTTCTCCCTATCTTTAATGAGCGTGCCAATGTACCTAGTGCGCATCTTTGCTTCCCCATGCATCTATCTTTAATGAGCGTGCCAATGTACCTAGTGAGCATCTCTGCTTCCCACATGCATCTATCTTTAATGAGCGTGCCAAAGTACCTAGTGAGCATCTCTGCTTCCCTGATGCATCTATCTTTAATGAGCGTGCATATGTACCTAGTGCGCATCTCTGCTTCTCCCTATCTTTAATGAGCGTGCCAATGTACCTAGTGCGCATCTCTGCTTCTCCCTATCTTTAATGAGCGTGCCAATGTACCTAGTGTGCATCTCTGCTTCCCCAATGCATCTATCTTTAATGAGCGTGCCAATGTACCTAGTGCGCATCTCTGCTTCTCCCTATCTTTAATGAGCGTGCCAATGTACCTCGTGCACATCTATGCTTCTCCCTATCTTTAATGAGCGTGCCAATGTACCTAGTGCACATCTCTGCTTCCCCCATGCATCTATCTTTAATGAGCGTGTCAATGTACCTAGTGCACATCTCTGCTTCCCCCATGCATCTA